>NC_054701.1:55917379-56217379 GCF_016097555.1 Gigantopelta aegis
GTTTTCTGGACTCTGATTTCCAGAATTCTATCAAAGTCTCTACCACGTCGTTCCCCGTTTTCGACTTGAGTGGTAGCACCCACAAGTACCTGGAGAACAGGTCAATGATCATCATGAGGTATCTCACCCCTTCATTGTATTTAGCCAAACTGACCATATCCATTAGATCGGATTGCCAGTGACTGTCTAACCCTTCCACAACATAGGTATTACGTGGAAAACTTTCGCCTCACTTGATGTGTCATGGTATAGGTCTCTTGACCTTTCAACCATGATTTAATACGTGTCAGAGGAATGTTAAATTTACCCTCTGCTTTAACAGCTTGATACAGTTTACTAGGACCTGCATAACTCCCAGGGTGCTTTGCATCGTAGTAAATAGACTCTAGGTACCTTTCCCACCGAGACATGGTTCTCAACTAACATACGTGTCACAAAGTCATGCTATTTATAAATAACAAAAGGATACAACACACAATTTTATTACTAAACAACAAAAAATGTAGTACATAAAAATATGACAAAACATAGTGACAAAAACACGTGTCTCACGCGTGTTTAAAACTGATAATGTCTGAACACATTGTTCACATGGGGGCATCTCGGGGACAGTCTGTAATGTTCCATCACTGGGTCATCCATTCTCTGCCATCGGTAGGCACGTAGTCCACAACAGTAACAGACGACGGCATCGTGATCTCCCGTGTAGAAGAAACCGGCCTTGGCGAGCTCCCTCGGTTTCTGGCGTAACTGTATTGGCCACCATCCAAATGTCTGCATCCGGGTATATAAATGTCTCATTTCGGGATGATGACAGAACAGGTAACGTCTCGAACAGCAGTCTTCTTCATCCCAGGCAGCGTCTGTGTCACGGGCGGCATCTGTTTGATCCATGGCTTCTTTGATTTCACCATCTTCATCCATATTGTCACAGGCAGCATCCGTTTGATCCATGAAATGTTCTTCTTCTGGTTTGGTAGCCACTCTTTTGATTGTATGTCTTTCTGAACATTTGCAGACCAAGATGTCGTCCTCGTCGCTACTGTTGCTGCTACTAAGACTGCTCGAATATCCCGATGCCATCTTCTTCGTTCCAGATAGAGTGCAACAAGACACAAGAATGTCAGAATCATAAAACACGTCTGTTCTCTAGTAAAACGAACGTATATCTGGTCGTTTTCGGCGAGCGAATGACAATGAAACCGTATCTAGCCTTTTTATACTCTTTCGTGCCACTCTAAGTAGGTCAGGGGCCAGTCTAAGTAGGTCAGGGGCCGGTCTAAGTAGGTCAGGGCCGGGTCAGTAGGACGTTGCACACGGCACAGTAGGCCAGACTAAGTAGGTCAGGGTCAGTCTAAGTAGGTCGGGGCCGGGTCAGTAGGACGTTGCACACGGCACAGTAGTCCGTGACGTCATCAAGGTCAAGGCCAGTCTAAGTAGGTCAGGGCCAGTAGGACGAGGTCACGTGACGTCATCAAGGTCAAGGTCACGGAAAGTAGGTCATGATTCTCAACAGGCCCTAATACTACTGATACTGTCCACCATCAAAGGCCGGGACCCGATGCCGAGTCTGTACCCACGACGAGGAGCGGGACATCTGGTGTTGTTATCTTTTTTAAAATGTGTTCTTTTCGTCACGGTAATTAAGTTACCCTATGGGAATGTTAACGAGACTTGATTGCTCGCATCATAGTATGACGATTATAAATTCATTGCTAACAATCATTCATTACTTTGAACACGGCTGCTAACAGTCATTCGTTACTTTGGACACAGCCATGGACACCTTTGAAACGTAAGTTTTACATTTACTTCTTTTTACGTAAATAAATGTTAAAATTGCATTCAGTTATATATTGCAACGATTTTAAAATCAGTACAACTCTTAAGAAATTTCAGTCGCCTTAAAGCTAATAATGAACAATGCTCGTTTTTTTTTTTTTTTTTTTTTTTTTTTCACGTATCTCCTATATTTTCAGCGACGTGTTTATCTACACGCCCTCCACCATCGCCATCGTCGCCTCCGGCAGCCCTGTCGCCACCACGAGCGCCACCGTCGCCAACCCAACATTAAGGTATATTTTGAAGACCCCCTATATGTAAGTATTTACTGAAAACACACTATACCCTACTGTGCTTTATTGTATTACGTTATTTTGTTTTGGATGTTGCTTTTGATATTAATGTTCAAGTGCGTTCAATCTGGCATTAAGGAGGTGGAGTGATTGCGTGTATGTTCTCTCTCTCTTATACAAAGACTAGACATACTGATTAAATAACATTAAACTGGGAATTTTTTTACGTGTTAAATATCTTAAGCCGTTAAAAAACAAAATCAACATTTAATGTTTTTTTGGTCTTTTTCAGGGACAGACAGGAACAAAAACGAGTTCTTGCAATGATCATTAGGTCATTGCAAGAGTTTCATGATACACTTTAAATTAAAAAATAAAATAAAACTGTGTTATGATGTTTGGCCAATAATAACCTGGGTATAGCAATTCGACCGTCGGCTGATTAGGAAAGTAGAGTCTGTTAACTGTTTCATTCTCTCCAGTATACTCGTATTGGAAACAGCAATTATTTTGTAGCTGTGTCGAGTGCGACAAAAGCATTCCTGTGATATGAGAAAAATGGTGTTCAGTCTCCAAATAACGTACGTTTTGCTGGTAAAACTTTTATTTATATTAAAATGTGATTTCGTATATTTAGAGGACACATTTCTGAGTTCCATAATAAACGCATCACCTTTGCATCGTTAAATACAACTTTGTTATCCCAAGTATAATTATGTAAAGAAATTTTATTGTTCTACTAACAATATTTACTCATCCCCTATAGTCGTTAAATTTATAAAATACAATACATAATTACTTTTTTCTCTCGCAATCCAATACAGTTGTCAAACAGCTGCAATGTTTGTGGTTCAGCTCAGAATGGTGCTACTTTTTATACATTCGGTGGTCTGGTCTAAGTAGGTCAGAAGGTCACGAGAAAGTAGGTCGGGTCAGTAGGTCATGACTCCATACAGGCCTCACTACTACTGGTGTTCTCAGTAATATATCTGAAATAGCATGTTTACAATTGTTGTGTAGTATGAGGAACCAAATATCAAACCACAATAACACGGACCAAGAAAAGACTACAGGGCATATCCATAGTTAACACAGCGCCAACAGGTTGTTTACTGTTTAGTGTTAGTGTTTAGTGTTTGTGCTAAGTTTGGTTCAGTGTCAGTGTTTAAAATAAGAAATTAGACGTTCTCTATAAATTGTATATTAATAAAACAATATCAACTTTTACTTAACTAAAACTAAAAATCAAAGAATCTAATCATAAATTATACACAAATATATGTATAAATAAAAAGTAAACAATGGCTTCATGCTAAATATTGATATATACGGCCATATATATAGCCGATCAAACTGAGGGGGGTTGGGGGGGGGGGGGGGGGCTAGGGGTTGGGTTTTTGTATTCTCAAGATAATAATTGGCACAACATATTTTATTACAACTATGTCATTTCAAGAATTATATTTGAAATAAAGTCATGGGGTACATTTACCTTTGTAAAGTGGAAGACGTTTCCTAATTGTCTTCAAACAGACGTCTAATTTTGAAGAGATGTTTCTAACATGTTTTCCGTGTTCAAATGTAATGCAGCGTCTGGCTCAAAACAACAGGTGACCAAAAGACACATGGACAGTATTAGTGAGTAAAGTGTTCACCTTGTCAAACCTGTACAAAGCTGTGGCGTTAATTAAACCCCAAGCTGAAATCCAGCGCAAGGGATCAAATGACAAATAACACCTACACAATAAAAATTTACAAACAGTATACGAATTAATGAATATAACTTTATTCGCATTAGGCATATATATATCTAGCAAACGATTTTCGGTTGAAAAAAAGAAATTTGTTATACTTAAACAAAAGTTGTTTTTGTTTTTGTTTTTTTTAATAAATAAATAATTTGTAATGTAAAATTGAAGACAGATAACCCATCCCGTACGTATTGGTATGGTTCGCTGTACTGCGGCCACTAAAATGGACTCGCCCGATATTTTTAGAATTTGTATGCTCCCAAATAACGTTATAAAAGGCGAAATGTGATTGGTCAATATTTAAATTATTATTTACAGACGAAATGTTACCTGGACATTGGAGTCTACGCAGTGTTGTTAGCAATCTGATTAAAATTAGTTCTACTGGTCTAAATAAGGCATTCGTAATTCACATGAAACATGTCGTATACCCTCAGGATAATTTGGAATGTTTTCAAATAAGTAAGGTTTTGATTGGTGGACATGAGCTCCAACTGGCTGCTGTTAGATCCACATGTAATAGTGGAGCTAATTTTAATTAGATTGGGAGATAATTTTAATTACATTGAATTTTCATCAGATTGAGCTTTGAAGCGAGAGAAAGGCAAAATACCAATGCATCGAGATAACCTATTTTCCGTTTCCTTTGATTTGGTGCAGATTTATCTTGACTAATGTTATGCGATTACTAGCTAGATAATTTGTTAATAAAATCCATCACTCAAAAGGCCATTTGAAATGATAGATCATAATATGTAATATACAAATTATAACGATTGCTCATTTTCACTTTCACAATACCCGACAAAAAAGTCAATTTACTAATTGATCATAGCGACATCGATCCAAAAAGTTACAATGGCCTATTAATGATCCTTAGACTATATCAAACACACTGTGTGAGTTGTGCAATAGAAAATTAAGGTTTTTTTCCGTTGTATTTGTTAAAAGCTCAAAATTACGATATATTGCGAATTGAAATCGAGTGTACTGCGAATTGAGATCGAGTGTACTGCATGTTGCAATTTAGCAAATATTCAGTGTACTGCATATTGATTCATTTGATAATGAAAAATAAAATATCGACGTCGCCATACATATTGGAAGACTGACATAAATAGTTTTGCGAAATATTTATTCATATTACTGTTATCAAGCGATTTAAGAATTCACAATACTATTATAATATTACTATCACTATTGCCATACTATCACAATAGTGTTTTAACTAACGCAATACTATTCCAGTAGTAAAACTGACCGCAATAGATGACGCCCCTAATAATTGCAATACGCGGTGCACCGTTGTTTGGGGTTTTAGACAAATATTTACAAAAATAAAACAATTTGTATAGTATAAGTTACAGGATATATTTAATATAATTTAAGGGTCATTTACATGCAATGTTTGACATCCATGTCAAAATAATTCTTTAGTAAGTGAACCCGTACAGGCCGCGCACAGTACTTTGACGTCACTGACCACTACAGGCGTGCAGATTGAGGATCATTTTGGGAGTCAGCTAATTTTAGTATTTTTTGATAGTATATGTCCCAACTATATCACAGGTGAAAATTATACCTAGAATTCCTATGGGGGGAACATGCTCAAATAACGTCATCTAAATGGCGACCATAGGGGCCTATTTAGTATATTTTTCAAGCAGCCCAGTAAAATGATGTGGACCTTCCAGATAAATATAAAGCGTATGCAAAGGTTTAATAAAAGTTTTTATTTAACAAAGTTACTTTTTCTTGTGTTTTTTAAGGGGAAACCAGAGTACCCAAATTTTGACACCTGACGTTTTGACTTTGTCTAAAAATGTTTCATTTTACCAAAGCTTAAAAATTTAACATGACATTTCGGTTTCCTATAAAGGTTCTACTATATTTTTGGAAAGTGTAAAGAACATGCTAATTTCAGATGTTGAATTTTGTTTACCCGGTTTTCCATTTATTTACAAAACATTTCACACCGGAGAGGGTGCACAGAGTACACAGTTCACAATTAAGTCATACACTTTCTCAAATCATTTGGTCCAGCCAGGGTACTTTTCCCACGCTGTTGTAATAGTGCTTCAGATAGATTCTCTGCTGCTTGGCTTGCCTTGTGGCAATATTGCCTCCCTGTACGTTTTGCATCTCTCGAAGGGCAGCCTCGTTCCTTCAGGCACTTGCAATGACTTGCTGGTCGTTTCCCTCGCTGTCGAGGTCCAAGGTCTGTAGAGCTGGGTAGCGTATCTTCATGAGATTGTCGAGACAGAGGCACGCCATCATGATGACCTTTGCAGTGTCTGGTTCCTGCAGCATGGTGGCGAGAAGACACCGGAATCTATGTGCCAGAATACCAAAGCCGTTCTCCGCGATACGGCGTGCCCGTACCGTGACAGTCTGTAGTTGAAAATCCTTTCGTCACTGGCCATGTTTCGGTGTACGAAGGACTTCGTCATCCATGTTCTGAGTGGAAATGCATCGTCTCCAATGACAAAGTATGGGATGTTGCGGTCATCATGTGGGAGAGGTTCCGGTCCGGGAACCCTGTGTCACCTGTCTTTAGTGCCACTCTGAGTGTGGAGGCGTTGAACACAGCACAGTCGGACGTAGAGCCATTGGCACCGACGTCGGTCCAAAGGAACTTGTAGTCTGCGTCCACAAGTCCCAGTAATATGATGGAGAAGCCCTAATAGTTGTGATAGACTGTTCCAGAGGTCTTTGGAGCCCATATGGCGATATGTTTCCCACCAAGAGCACCACAGGCGTGATGGAAATTCCACCTTGCGCCAAATGTATTGGCTATCTGCCGCCACCCTTCTGGAGTTGTTGGAAAGTTGAACACCTCTTGCTCGTATTCTGCTACAATGACTTCACTAACGTCTTTCACGAAACAGAAATCGTGTTGTGGGGAACTCGGAACGAGTAGCTGAGGTTCTGGTAGCTGTTTCCAGTGCAACGTACCGGAGAGTGATGGCAAGTTTCAGTCCAGGATCTTAAAGGCTGTTTCAACCTTGTCTCTTGCTTGGTCAGTGTCTGGGTGTGTCTGCGAAGCAACTCATGGGACACCCTGGATTCCCCTCATCTCCACCATGAGGTTGTCGTAGTTCCCGTACATCACCCTTCGCTGGATCCAGGGACGGACTCGGAACCGTCTCCTTCTCTTTTTCTTTGAAACACAGCCAAGACTAGATCATCCTGCAGCTGCTGTTGTCGCAATTTATATTAAATTACTATGGTTCCATTGAAAATTTAATATACAAATATATCATGCTGTAACAAAAACAACAACAACAACAAAATTACCAGTATTAATCATCTGCAGTCTTCTGTGTGGTATGGCATAAGTCATGATGTTGATACGATGTGGATGTTTCACTTGAGATTTCACACTTCACACTTCAAGCAGAGTGGACTAGCAGAGTGGACTTCACACACTGAGTTGAAGAATGAAATGCCCCCCCCCCCCCCCCCCCCCCCCCCCCCGGATATATACCTCCCAGGATAAGTCTTTGGAAGTCACGACTATTTGCACAACTAGTCACGCATAGTCGTGGGAATAGTCGTGCAGTACTACGACAAGTCGTGCGAATAATTTTTTATATAGTGGTGAGACTGGAGAGTCCCATGATGAAAGACGACAACATAAGACCACCCAAGACTTGTAGCACAACCACCTTACGACCACTGAAAACCTACCTATGACCATCTACGACCAGTTAGGTCGCAGCCAGGTGTTTTTTTAACATGATCGAAAACCTACCCACGACAGACTCCGATCGTGCAACCACCCAAGACCATTCAAGACCTTCCATGACATGTGGCAGGAGTTTTTTTACGATTACTTGCGATTTCCAGTCGTAGCCGGTCGTAGCCGGTCGTAACCTGTTGTACGTTGTCTTATCGCTTGGTCTAACTGGGTCATAACAGATAATTAGCTGTGTTGTGGGGTTTTTTGGCTAATAATTTATAGACCATTTATTGGGTTGGAATTGTTAAATTGAGATGCTACTCTGTTACTGTATGCAATATGTGATAGATTAATTGTATTTTAATAATAGAGGGGTATTTCTTTGGTAAAACTATCTCTGTTTTTTAATTAATCATTCTTACTTGATGTTAAATGCAATTTGAAATGTTCTGGATTTTTTGTTTTGATACAGTTAGTGGTATGGGTTATTGGAAAGTTAAATTATACACTTGAGGCATTGCCATTGTAGAAATATTTAATTAAGAAGAGAAATTATCTGATTATAAGGTATGGTCTAATTTTGTGTGAACTTTTGTATACATGTAAGTCTATGGAACGTTTTGTCATTTTTTTAAAATTATATATATATACACACACACACACACACACACACACACACACACACACACACACATACATATATACATACATACATACATACATACATGTACATATATATTATGTACTCACATAACGTTTAAATAATTCATACACTAGTGGTAGTACTAAATCAAAGTTCGAGATTGGTGATTGGTGATAAATGTGAGTTTGTTGGTTGTAAAAAAAAAAAACATAGTTTCATTTGGGCAAAAATATATGCAATTTTATTTCATCTAGTACACTGGACATTAACAAACCACCACCGGCCTCGGAATACAGACTGGTAGGTACTGGGTTCGTAGCCCGGTACCTGCTCCCACCCAGAGCGAGCTCTTAAAGGGACATTCCTGAGTTTGCTGCAATTTTAAAGATACTTGTACTAGGTTAAATTTCATTTTATTTCCTAAACAAATGTTTTTTCGTACATACGAAATTATTTGAAGAAAAATCCAGTTTGAGCTTCTTACAAATATTAAGACGACCAGAAACACATTGAATATACAGACACTGATATTCTAAACAAGAAAATATATTTAATATGAAACATTAATCGTAGAAATATTTTATTAGTCGGAAACATTTTACAATGCAGCAAACTCAGGAATTTTCCTTTAAAGGCTCAATGGGTAGGTGTAAGGCCACTACACCCTCTTCTTTCTCGCTAACCACTAAACAACTAACCCACTTCCTAGATAGACAGCCCAGGTAGCTGAGGTGTGTGCCCAGGACAGCGTGCTTGAACCTTAATTGGATATAAGCACGAAATAAGTTGAAATGAAATAACAAACCACATAATGCGGATGCATAAGACAATGCAGATGCATACAAGCACAATAAGAAGACAATCTGAAAGTCTGGTGGGTGTGATCAAGAGCGGGAAATGGGTCTGATACTCGTTAACACAAACTTTGCTAAGTAAAATGTAATATAGGAATCAGTAAAGGAATAATCTTAGTTGCAAGTGTCATACTGAACTAATTTTAAATTATATTTTTATTTGTAATAGACTATTACTGATTTATCGATCCCATATAGCGTAAACTGTGACTTTCCCCAAGTATTCATGGTAGAAATAAAGAGAAAATATAACAATCTGCTTTAAGTATTCACCAAAACAGCAACCAATTCTTCGCCTTCAAAGATTTATTTGTAGAAAAATTGGTGGAAAATATATACCCAAAAACTGAAAATAGCTGTTGGTCAACCTCTAGAGATTTTCTAATAAAATTAAGATACTTTTTACTAGCAAATTAATTCTTTTATTGTATTATTTTATGTAGTGAAGGTATAATCATCACATTTTACAACAAAAATTAATTAATTAATAAAAACATTTGGTTGGAAGTTGTCATTAACAACTTTGATAAAGCCTTTATATTTATATCAATGTTTACAGTTCTGACCCTGAAATGACACGTGGCGGGACGTAGCCCAGTGGTAAAGCGCACGCCTGATGCGCAGTCGGTCTAGGATCGATCCCCGTCGGTGGGCCCATTTGGGCTATTTCTTGTTCCAGCCAGTGCACCACGACTGGTATACCAAAGGCCATGGTATGTGATATCCTGTCTGTGGGGTGGTGCATACAAAAGATCCCTTGCTACTAATGGAAAACTATAGTGGGTTTCCTCTCTATGACTGTATCAAAATGACCATATGTTTGACATCCTAAAGCCACTGATTAATTATCAATGTGCTCTAGTGGTGTCTTCAAACAAAGCAAACTTCTTCTGAAATGACCTCTAAAGGTCATCTGAGGTCAATTTTCTCATTATGTCTTTAATTCTAGAGGTTCATTATTCGAAATAGTTAAACGTAAATTGACAACAAGACACTGTTTATGGTTACTTTGACCATGCTTTTATACAGAGACATTTTCAGGTCGTATTGAGAATGCCTCCACTCTTAAAATTAATCTCTATGATGTGTAGTATGTGTGTGCCAAGTTTCATGCTTTTATCAAAAAGTGCACGATTCATTCATATATCCTCTGGACTACAGGGCCAATCTTATAATTCAAAGAAACCGCATTATCCATCTTATTTAGTTGTTTTCCCCCATACCACCTAAACAAATTACAGTAGTCGAATACTTGAAAATGCTATACGACTATTTCAAATAGCAAATTAGCGAGCGAATATTCGAATATACTCTCGCCAAGCGATTATACTTTTGAAAGTATCAACTGGCATCAACTTGTGTTTTGTGTCGTTTTTACTATAAATTTCGAAAAACGATCGATATACTTCCTTTTAATCGGCATTATATTTTAAGACGGATAAAAGATTTCTATTTTTTTCTTCAAATGATAGGAAGTCACGTTTGAGACCATCTAAAGATGTTGGGGGGGGTTTTTTTTTTGGGGGGGGAGGGGTCGGTCGGTCGGTGTGGCGGTGGGTGACTAGGACCCTCTCGGACCCAATAAATCGATGTTTTCGTAGAAAGAAAGCAATGAACAATACTCGACTTAGGCCACATACTGCATGCATATGTATAAAATAGAAATCATACCAAGGCTACCCATTATGGAAGCTGAAGTTGGTTCGATATTCAACGTTCAACATTCAATATTAAATATTGCTCTGACAGAACAACATTCAACATTCAGGGTTTTTCTGAATTAAACCACATTCTTCAAAATCTACAATACAAATTTAAGTGTATCTCCTATGATAATATGATGATTGGAGGGTAACTTAGGGATATAAAATAATCTGGTGTAGCTCGGAAATAAATGATTATGATATGATAAACATGTGTTCAGTAGTGCACATCCCACCGATATATAACAAATACTGGGTGGCTTAGGGGCAACTTTGACGCTAATACCCCGTCAAACTATATGATACACAGTATAGCTACACCACACTCGTTTACAGGCACACAATTCTGGAACTAAGTTTATGAAATTCTACAGATCCATCCTCTAGTGAATGTTATATGGAAATGTGAAGAGTCTAGGGTGGCTCAAGACTCTATCTGAACGTGTCAATTCCTGAATACCTAGCTATCTATACTTGCCTACCTTCCTGTTTAACAATGATTTAAATGTCAATGCCTGGATACCTAGCTATCTATACTTACTTACCTACCTTCCTGTTTAACAGTGATTTCAATGTGAATTCCTGGATACCTAGATATCTATACTTACCTACCTACCTTCCTGTTTAACAATGATTTTAATGTCAATTCCTGGATACCTAACTATCTATATTTACCTACCTACTTACCTACCTTCCTATTAAACAATCATTTCAATGTCAATTCCTGGATACCTAGCTATCTATACTTACCTACCTTCCTGTTTAACAATGATTTCAATGTCAATGTCTGGATACCTAGCTATCTATACTTACCTAGCTTCCTGTTTAACAATGACTTCAATGTCAATTCCTGGATACCTAGCTTACCCACCTTCCTGTTTAACAATGATTTCAGTGTCAATGTCTGGATACCTAGCTATCTCTACTTACCTATATTCCTGTTTAACAATGCTTTTAATGTCAATTCTTGGATACCTAGCTATCTCTACTTACCTACCTTCCTGTTTAACAATGATTTCAATGTCAATTCCTGGATACCTAGCTATCTCTACTTAACTACTTACTTACCTTCCTGTTTAACAATGATTTCAATGTCAATGTCTGGATACCTAGTTATCTATACTTACCTAGCTTCCTGTTTAACAATGATTTCAATGTCAATTCCTGGATACCTAGTTTACCTACCTTCCTGTTTAACAATGATTTCAATGTCAATTCCTGGATACCTAGCTTACCCACCTTCCTGTTTAACAATGATTTCAGTGTCAATGTCTGGATACCTAGCTATCTCTACTTACTTATATTCCTGTTTAACAATGCTTTTAATGTCAATTCCTGGATACCTAGCTATCTCTACTTACCTACCTTCCTGTTTAACAATGATTTCAATGTCAATTCCTGGATACCTAGCTATCTATACTGATCTACTTACTTACCTTCCTGTTTAACAATGATTTCAATGTCAATTCCTGGATACCTAGCTATCTCTACTTACCTACCTCCTTGTCAGTCATCACATACACACGTCATGTACACATACATTCACGCACGCATCCACTCACGCACGCACAAATTCATAGACAGATGCAGTATATATAGATACATGCACGCATACATACCACGTGTGTGTGTGTGTGTGCGTGTGTGTGTACGCGCGCTCATTTATGTATGTATGCATGCAAGCACGTACACACATACATACACAACAAACACACACACACACACACACACACACACACACACACACACCCCACCCTCGCTGTCACACACACACACACACACACACACATGCAAATATATAGACTGGGAAGCCGGTGTTCATAAAAATCAATGTCATTGGAGTTATTTTGAGGTTTCATTCATATTACAAAAATGACTAAATGATTTAGAAAGTCGGGCAAAACATCTTTAACTTTGATTATCACTATTCTAACCTTTCGAAGTGATGCACTGTCAGGTTATGTACGACAAAATAAACTATACAAGATTTGTGATAAATCTGAATGAGAGAGAACGCGAGACAGAGACAGAGAGAGAGAGACAGAGAGAGAGAGAGAGAGCGCGAGAGAGAGAGAGAGAGAGACAGAGAGACAGACAGATAAAGACACACAGACACACACAGAGAGAGAGAGAGAGAGAGAGAGAGAGAGAGAGAGAATTACTATAGTTAATACAAGTGTATATCTGCACCCTCGATCTCAGTCAGTCACCCACCCACTCCATTGTCTACTTGTTTCCGTGTTTCCACCGTGCCTGATAAAAAGTCTTAAATAACCACAAGTTTCGTTTCTTTCTCTTCTCTTGTTTTCTCTTCTTTTTTTTTAAAGGCATAAACTCTTTTGTTTAAAACTAAACAATATATCGAAGAAAACTAAATTTTTGGTATCAGTAATTCCAAGGAAAATCAGACCTGGCTGTTTGAGTGGAGCCGTTAGTGGCTCTCCACCACTCCCCGCCACTCCCTCTGAATCAGCCTCAGTGGTGTAGTGATTAGGTAATCGCACTTAAAGCTGGGTTCGGATCCCGATACCGGCTACTAACAGCAGTGTGTAAGACCACGACACCAACTTCTCTTCCCCTAATCATTAAACCCTCTGTCCTGGACAGACAGCCCTGATAGATGCGTTTGGGTCCAGGACAACGCGCTTAAACCGTACTTGGATACAAGGACGAAGATACATGTTTATTGATATGAAATGAATAGCATGTAAAACGTGACATCCAGAACGTCTTTTCGACAACAAAACATGGATATTTTGTCTTGGCGGCGCCACGGTAATTGGTGTTGCGTTATCTACATGCATGCATTCCTGTACGTTCTGTACATATTCCTAAGACATACCACACTTGAGTGCTGTTATCAGAACATGTTATCAAGGACAGATTTCAGAAAACTATTTGATATGCTGAAACTAATTTTCCGATCCAAATCCCAGTTGCTGAAGTGGACTACATATTGATTTTAGCCGTGTTCAGTTAATATGGGCTGTTTCCGAATAATTCTTTGTGGGAGGGACGACGTAAATAATGTTGTTTGTTTTGTTTTATGTTTTCAATAACTACACCCCACTCCCACCCCTCAAAACAAACAAAAAAACAACAACATCACCACACAAAGAAATGTAAGTCATTCGTGCACACTTTAATATGGTTATAAATATATAAACAATTCGGAATTAATTATGTAAAAGTTCCACACACTACCTTTATTCACCAATATATTTTTTTAGAATTTCATGATTTTGTCTCAGTGCCAAAACTACTTATGACTACGTTACAAGCCCGTATGAACCACATGGAGTGGGGGCACTGGATAACGAAAATAGGCGGGTTTTGGGTTTTGGGGTTTTTTGTTCAGTATATAAATAAAGATAAACATCTGGTTGTATTGCTAATAAGCAATAGTGTATACTAAAATAATTGTACAGCTGACAACGTCGATGTTTGACACCCAATAGCCGATTATCAATAAATCAATGTGCTCTAGTGGTGTCGTTAAACTAAACTAAACTAAACGTCGAGTGCCGTTGTTTTGATATACAAGCGCAGATCGTGTACATGTCTATGCAAAAACACAGCCATATATGCAAGTGTTAGATAAGAATGCGAAGCGCAACGAGGAGAAAGTCTCCAGTAACTTGCTGTCCAGTATATCAGTCACGGACCAGTTCTTTGACATAGTCAGAAAGTATTGATTGCAAGCCGCGTTCAGTTCTATGTACTATTCCTGGAAAGCCAGCCCGACCTTCCATGTTAAGCAGACGGCATTGACCTTGTTCAAGGATACGGCGCTATTCAACCGCCGAATTGTGGCAGAAAGACAATTCTCTTCATTCATGGTATGAACAGGTGATCTCAACAGGTAGGAGCACAGAAACGTTTTATTTCAAAAATCTGTCATTACTTGTGTTGGTTTAATAGGATTGTTTTCTGGCTTTGTGACTGTCTCCAAGCTACAAGTAGGCGTGACAGTGGCTGAATGTGGTGTATACGACTAGCTAATATCGATAAAAAGAAATCAATAGATAAAAAGATATATATAAACAACATCTGATTTTACATTTAGGCTTATATAATTGGTGTGCTTAACGTGCAAATTGAAAGCAGCTCAGCAGCACGAAGGACAATTATCTCGTAACATAATAGACTGTTATTTGTACACGGGTATATTATTTTTAAAATGTATGTGACTGCGTGGGCACGTGTATATGTGTGCATGCTTGGAAGCATTTATTACGTTTTAATTTTGTTCACATACAGAGAGTAAAGTATATAAAATAACAATAACTAATACAACTGAGTAGTGTTAGCTGCACTTCGCGACATGAAATTAACGGTAAATAGGTTTATAACTACATGTATATGTACATTGTATATATCATGATTCCTTTCAGACAATAGACGACAATAATTTATAAAAATTAAACAACATACAACAGCATGGTGGGGAAAAAAACACGGATGCAATTATTTGAAAATATTTTGACACTTTTTTTTAAAAGTTGGTGTTTTGGGGATCATATTTTGATGCTTGTTACGGTGACAACCATGTATCCTAATAAAAGTAAAACAATATACAATTCATTTTCTTCAAAGTTTATTATGTCGGCCATAAATATAAATAACTTAATGACAGATATTAACTGAGAGTGGATGCATGTTAAATTATAAATGATCTTGACACATTCTAAAAGATTTCAATACATTTTAAATGAGGTGTGAAAGTGGTACGACCAGGCATCCCATGGGGGTGGGATGTAGCACAGTGGCAAAGCACTCACCTGATGCGATCGATCCCCGTCGATGGGTTCATTGGGCTATTCCTCGTCCCAACCAGTGCACCACGAAATGTATATCAAAGGCCGTAGTATGTCCTGTCCTGTCTAGTCGGTTGAGTTTTCGCTCGAGGTGCTTGCGTCGCAGGATCAAACCACCTCGGTGGATCTATTCAGTTGGTAGGGTTTTTTCTCATTCCAACCAGTATATCACAACTGAACAAAGGCCGTGGTATGTGCTTTCCTGTCTGTAGGAAAGTGCATATAAAGGATCCCTTGCTTCATTTTGAAAAATGTAGCGGGCTTCCTCTGATGACTACGTGTCAGAATTACCAAATGTTTGACATCCAATAGCCGATGATTAATTAATCAATGTGCTTCAGTGGTGTCATTAAAAAAAAAAAACTTTTTTTTATCCTGTTTGTGGGATGATGCATATACAAGATATGCTACCAGTGCCGTAGATAGAATTGTGTGTGTGTGTGTGTGTGTGTGTGTGCGTGCGTGTGTGTGTGTGTGGGGGGGGGAAATGAACTTTTGAAACGGACGAGCATGGAAGGCGCAAGATACTAGGGGTGGGGGGGGGGGGCATGCCCTCGTGAAATTTTGAAATCTAGAGGCTCTGAAGTACCATTTTGCAGCCATTTTAGGGAAGTATCAATAACCAGTAATTTGTCCCTTGCCCCCCACCCCTCCCCCTGCTAGCTACGGCCCTGGCTACTAATGGAAAATGTAGCAGGTTTTCTCTCTGCGACTACAATGTCAGAATTACCCATTGTTTTACATCCAGTAGCCGATGATTAATAAATCGATGTGCTCTAGTGGTGTCATTAAATAAAACAAACTTTAACTTTAACCCATGAGCTATATCGGCCCCGATGGTTCAGGATTACTGTAATCGAATCAAATGTTTTGTATGCCAATCCCAATGTAGCATATTTCAATTTCAGTTTTGTAATCGGAGATTTAATCTTATTTTGCAGGAAAATGCAATGATGGGGTCATCTTATAAAGTGGCAAATAGAGTGACCTTGACCTTCGAGACTGATTACGGTACTGGAAACTCTGGTAGAGTGGCGTTGATTGGCTCTATACCAGAGTTAGGAGCATGGGAGCCAAAACAGTGCATTCTGGCAGAGGAGCAACCACGGAATTCCAATCACTGGGCAACTCGAGTGGTACTGCCAGAGAACACGACGATTTTATGGAAATGGATAATTGTCTCCCCTGATCGCGAAAACGTTTACAGATGGGAAGAATGTGAAAACAGAAAATGTTCTACCGGAAGAAGTGATGGGCGCTGGGAGGCTAAATGGAATTGCCCTGCTAACTTCTATTCGTTGATGACTACTGAAAAAACAAGTAATTGTCTGCAACTATTGTAGTCCAACCATCACAATTTTTTTGAACTTTTATTTGTATTTTGTAACACTACTAAAATTAATTCAAATCAGATCTTACGACAGCAAGCAGTTAATGAAATATGATATTAGCCAACGTTACGACCAAGTCCAATTAACCTTTAGTCTCTAATAAATGGTCAATGGAATATAAGCCGCTAACGTTTAACATTTAAATTACTTTGTTACTCTAGTCAGTAGTGTTACTAGCATAGTGGATAGGCCTAAGCTTACACCTTAAGTTGCTTCCTTTTCCCTACCTATTGTAACCTCAACTAAAAAGAAACAAATTCAGATATTCGGACACCATCTTGAATGCATTAATTTAATCTACACAATCAGCGATTGTTTTAAACTGAGTTTATGACTTAATCTTTTACCAGTCCGATCGGAGAGTATTACATTGGTTTTGTCTCCATCCTTTTATTGGTCTGTCAGTCTGTCCTACACATAGTTTTGCGGACTTTTTTGGCAATGCGCCAAGACTCCTTTAAAAAAAAAAATTGTCTATAAATACGAAAGATAGTTTTTGACGTAACCGTATAGCTCAAGCATGAGCGCAATCATGGATGAATGGATGATCATATAACACTTTATAGATACGTGCAAGGATTAAGCATACCATATATAGTTCTTTTCCAGCATAATTCGTAATAATACAATTGAAACCTCCTAAATACAGGACTGTATTTCGATTTGTCGAATAAAATATTACCTGAACATGGGATTTCGTCAGATATTCAAAACAGAAGTAGGTGAAGTAGATTTAAATTTTGATTCCAATGCAACTGCGCCATATCAGTAAAACATGGTAATTTCTAGCTAAACATAAAGGACACATGGAAACTGACTGGGGTGTGGTAACACCCCCTCGACCCCTTTATTACGACCGAGGCTGGAGAATAAAACCAAAAATAAAGACACTAAAGTTAGAAAGGAAGAACCAGACAAAGAAAATCACTATTACTACCCATTTTTTCATAAACCCTTTGTGCTTTTCAGAAGCAGTCAGTCTATTACTAAAATGTATACCTACTAACTTAAAACGTAGGCCTTTTCCCCTGTTTATTTTGGCCATAATCCTGGAGCTAGTGTTATTTTGTAAGTTTTTGTTCATTTCAAATTTTGTTTTAACCAAAACTAGCATTTTGTTTTATATTTACAGATTCTCCAGTGAAAAAAGATGGTAAAGTGAAAGAAGATCATAAACCAAAAGAAGAATGTAAACTACAAGATGGTAAACGGAAAGAAGAATGTAAAATAAAAGATGGTAAACCGAAAGATGATTATAAACCAAAAGAAGAATGTAAACTAACAGATGGTAAACTGAAAGAAGAACGTAAACTAACAGATGGTGAACTGAAAGAAGAACGTAAACTAACAGATGGTGAACTGAAAGAAGAACGTACACCGAGAGAAGAATGCAATCTGAAAGAAGATGGTCCTGAAACTCCATTCCAAAACTATAAACCCACTTTCATCGGGAAAATGCGCGATCGGCTTTGCAGCATTATTTAGAACTGGATGTTGATAATGAAATGAAAAGTAGGGCCGATATTTGAAAAAAAATAATGGTATCAGGGTGTACCAGAGTACAAATGGGTATGTGAAGTATGTAGCCTATGTGCATCTTTATGTACATAGAAAAACTGTGTCTCAAGCAGATGTAGAACACAAAGACGTTATAAGTTAGTATTGTATGAATATACAATTATTTATAGACATTTTCAAATCAATATGTAGTGGTCCATTTGCTATATAGCATCTAAAGGAAAAGGAACAAGAATTAGATAAAGAGTTGGCGAGAGAGAGAGAGAGAGAGAGAGAGAGAGAGGAGAGAGAGAGAGAGAGAGAGAGAGAGAGAGAGAGATTGATCGATTCACACAATAAAATACTTTTTTCTTATAAATATACCGATCACACAATAACGCGAGAAAATGAATATTTAAAACGTTATATACACCGTTTATGGTCATAATATGTGCAATCATGCTTTTTTGAATTCATTATGTACCTATCTGTTATTTATGAAAACGTATTAAAACATATTGTAACCTTTTAAACAAAGTTGTGTTATTTTTGTTGTCGTTTTGTACAAAGGAATTCCCAAAGCTTTGATGTAGAATATTTAGGGACCTGATATTCTGTAAGAGTGCAGGCTGATTTTCGCCCTAATTTGGATAACGTTTAATCATGTACACCTATATAGGGTTGCAAACGAATGGCATTTTTACATGAACTCGTTCTAGCAGAGCAACACGACTGGCTGACTGGTATATCAACGGCTGTCTACGGTGGCTGATTTCCGCCAAAACAAATAAATCACTACTTTTAGTATGGCGTTTTAATGCAGTAATAGGGCATTATAACGCCGTATTGCAGCGTTATAATGCCCTCTTACGGCGTTATAACGCACTATTACTGCATTATAACGCCCTATTTTTACGGCATATTAACGCCATAATTTACGGCGTTAATTTACTATAATTGTGTAGGGGCATATGCAGCTAAAATAGGTCCCGTGGGAATTTCATGTTAATTTTTGGAACCAATGATATTAATAATCATTATTGTATACAGATTCAGAAAAAAATATGGTTCCATTTTTTCTAACGAATATCAAGGTCATTTTGAGGTCACTAAAGGTCACCACTATAAATCTGTTCAAGGCGCTAATTGAAATAATGTGTCACCGTATACTGTCTTTAAAATACTGGCATGTAGTATGTTAAAAGAAAGAAAACCATGTAAACTACATTAAAACATCAGTAAATATTTGTTTTATTGTTGTTAGGGGCGGATATAGAAATTTGAAAAAAGGAGCACTGGGGTACTACAGCTATTTAGTGGGGTATGTTAAACAGGCAAATTCTGGGGGTACAAGGGGTAATACTCTTTTTATGACATACTAGTATTTCCTGTATTGTGACAGACTGTTAGGTCAAACACTACTTGTTAGTGACTATTTTTTTTTAAATGCAGCAAAGGGTCATCATTAACGTACATTTGCCCATTTGGGGAGGGATTTGGGCATTACAAGGGGAAGGGGTACATACAACAAAATACATTATTTTATTCGTGTAAGATGGATGCAATCAATGCTTCTAATTGTATCCGATGTACTTTTCAGCGTGAAAGATCAACGTTATCCTCAACATGCGGGGGTGTGTGTGTGTGTGTGTGTGTGTGTGTGTGTGTGTGTGTGTGTGTGTGTGTGTAATGATCAAATGTACAAAACATGTACCTGAGGAGGGGTGATAAAACAATACTTGATTTTGAAAAATAATTACTTTATGGATGGTCTCCAGTTAGTAGTCTGAATGCCCTACTACCTATTTTACAGTGGAAAGATTGCACACATTTATATCTATCTATGCTTTGTCGATGCCCATATTGTACACACTATCAGAAATGTGTGTGCACCACTACGTCTGAGTTATACTGAACAGACCCTTTTTGACAGACACTAAATACATGTACCATTTTTTAAAACAGAAACTGCAAATTTGTGGTTAATTTGACCAAATATGATATAACATCTAGTAGTTAGAATATTTCACACCCACCTCCCCCCCACCCCCTTTTCAAATTTTTATATCCGCCCCTAACAACAATAAAACAAATATTTACTGATGTTTTAATGTAGTGGTTTCCTTTCTTTTAACATACTACATGCCAGTATTTTAAAGACAGTATACGGTGACACATTATTTCAATTAGCGCCTTGAACAGATTTATAGTGATGACTTTTAGTGACCTCAGAATGACCTTGATATTCGTTAGAAAAAATGGCACCATATTTTTTTTCTGAATCTGTATACAATAATGATTATTAATATCATTGGTTCCAAAAATTAACATGAAATTCCCACGGGACCTATTTTAACTACATTATTTCAATTAGCGCCTTGAACAGATTTATAGTGATGACTTTTAGTGACCTCAGAATGACCTTGATATTCGTTAGAAAAAATGGCACCATATTTTTTTTCTGAATCTGTATACAATAATGATTATTAATATCATTGGTTCCAAAAATTAACATGAAATTCCCACGGGACCTATTTTAACTACATTATTTCAATTAGCGCCTTGAACAGATTTATAGTGATGACCTTTAGTGACCTCAGAATGACCTTGATATTCGTTAGAAAAAATGGAACCTTATTTTTTTCTGAATCTGTATACAATAATGATTATTAATATCATTGGTTCCAAAAATTAACATGAAATTCCCACGGGACCTATTATAGCGAATTAACGCCGTAAATAGACCTCTTTCTCATTCCACTGCGCATGTGCCCGTTGCGGAGTTACTCGAGGACGCAAACCGCGAGATTTCGCGAGATCTCGCCAAAATAGACCTATCTGCAAATTGGGGGGCAAAAGCAATGGGAGGCCACGACCATTGTTCAATTATTAACTGTTCCAATCGCATATGTCCGGGAAATTCGTTATCCTTCCATCGATATCCAGCCAATGGATATCGGAAACGTTTGTGGGTAATCGTTTCACGTAGAAAACGATTTTAATGTTACTCTAAGTACGAGGGTTTGTTCGGGACATTTTGTAGGAGGGAAGCCAGTGAACGCAGAAGGGACCAAAACCGTACCGGTTCTGTACAGGACGTTCCTACACAGGGCGGTCTAGTATACTTAGATATGGTGGAAAACACATTAACAGTAAAGAAAATAAATATATATTTTGTATATAAAGAAATATATATGTATATTTCGAATTATACTCAATAAATATATAACGTGACGTGTGTAAATATATATAAAAATATATATTAGTCAGGACAGCTATGTACAGAACGTTCCTATACAGGGCGGTCTAGTATTCTCTACTTAGATATGGTAGTAAACAGTAAATAAAATAAATAAATATATATTTTGTATATACAGAAAATATATGTATATTTCGGACAATACTCAACAGAATATATATATATATATATATATATATATATATATATATATGAACTTTTAATGTTATTATTACTCAGTGTGTTTCAAATTTAATTATAAGTATTGTCTGTTAATACTTTTACGTTCATCTAGGTATGAACAAAAAAATCATCCGCAAACTTATGTGAGAACGGCTTCGCCGATTCACACAATTTACGGATGATTAATTTATTCATACCCCGATGAACGTAAAAGAAATAACAGACACTCCTTAAATAATAATAATAATAATAATGATATATGAATATATAATAAAAATTATAGAGTGATGACGGCTGTGTACAGGACGTTCCTACACAGGTCCGTCTAGTATTTTATATACTTAGATATGGTGGAAAACACATTAACAGTAAAGAAAATAAATATATTTTGTATAATACCCAATGCGTTCATGTTGACACTGTATAAAAATGTGTGTATGGGTAAACAGAACGGCGCCTACCTTCAACACCCCCCCCCCCCTCCCCTCAAATCCCCCTTTTTTTAAATTCCCACTTTATGGATATACATGTAACAGCATAAAATCAATTCCTTTTTTACACTTTTCCCAATGATAGACACAGAAAAATGCAACAAAACACCTTCTGATGTATATATATATATATATATATATATATATATATATAGTCAAACCTGTCCTAGCGGCCACCTGTACCCAGCGGTCACCTGCCTTAAGCGGCCACTTTTTTCCTCCCAGATTTATAATGTAAATGCACCTCTAATAAGCGGTCACCTGTCTAACGCGGCCAGCGGCCACCTAAATCGGATCCCAAATCGCTAAAATACCTGCATTAAGCGGCCACAGTAAAGTTTTACTCTTACATAAAAGGGATATTTTAACAACAGCGATAAGGTGCAGCAAATAACTGATCTTCACACCTTCAGGAATACTAGTACCCATTCAGTCCCGACATCTCCACTGTGTATCAATTAAGGAAGTATGAATCTGACATGCATCTAATTGCCTCTGGGCAGGCTACGCTTGACATTTGTAGATTCACTTACTATAACAATACATCGCATGAAGTCGGAATTAAATAATTAAATGGAAAAAGAAAACAAAATTGTGGAGAACGGTTAATTTAATATATTCTATTTGCATTATTTCTGAAGGAGACAACATGTCAAAAGTTGATTTATAGTCAACTATGAAGCACAAATCCGTTAATTAGCAGTACAGACGGTAAAACAAGAAAACAACAACAAATGTTTTAAAGACTATATATGTGGCAACCTGTACTCAGCGGCCACCTGTCCTAATCGGCCACGTTTATCTACTCCCTTGTGTGGCCGCTTAAGACAGGTTTGACTGTGTGTATAGATATATATATATATATATATGTGTGTGTGTGTGTGTGTATATTCTCTCTCTCTCTCTCTCTCTCTCTCTCTCTCTCTCTCTCTCTCTCTCTCTCTCTCTCTCTCTCTCTCTCTCAAAAATATATATATATCGATCGATGCCATAACCTGTCGATGCCATAACCTATGGAATCTGTCAACTGTTTTGTTTATACTTTTTACGAGATAGTCTTTTTAATCTGGCGTTATCAAAACCCTCGGGTACGAGTCGCAGAGACTTTGTCCAAGTTGTTGCACTGCTTTTTAAAGGGACATTCCCGAGTTTGCTGCAATTTTTAAGATGTTATCGACTAACAGAGACTTTTTAACGATTGTAATTACATATCAAATATATTTTTCTGCATAAAATATCAGTGGCTGTATATTAAACGTGTTTCTGATCGTTCTAATATTTGTACTATGTTAAATTTCATCTTATTTCCTAAAATATTGTTTTTTTTCTTATGTACGAAGTTATTTGAAGACAAAATCCAGTCTGGGCTTCTTACAAATATTAAGACGATCAGAAACACATTGAATATACAGACACTGGTATTCTAAACAAGAAAATATATTTAATATGTAAATTTAATCGTAGAAATATTTTATTAGTCGGAAACATCTTACAATGCAGCAAACTCAGGAATGTCCCTTTAATTTGAACCATTCCGCTGTAAATTTCAGCGGACCGTTTTCTACGGCCATTATACCATCTAATTCGAAATACGTACATGTTAGTTGCCAAAGTTTAAAAGTCTCCTACGAAGCTACTCAAGTCACCCATAACAACCTGTCTGTCACGCCCCCCAATTTGTAAATAGACTAGTTTCAGTCTATTTTGTCAAGGGACGTTACTCTTCGCGCGCATGCGCAATAGGAATGCGAAATACCTCTATTAGGCCGTTATAATGCAGTAATAGTGCATTATAACGCCGTAAGAGGGCATTATAACGCTGTAATACGGCGTTATAATGCCCTATTACGGCATTAAAACGCCGTACTAAAAGTATTTGTTTGTGGTAGGAAGGTGTGGGTAAACATAATATAAGATTGCAACTTTTTAGTTTTGCGTTACAACGCCATATACAGCATTATAATATGCCCGATACAGCGTTATAACGCCTTATTTTACGGCATTACGAAGCCCTAAATTAGAGCGTTGTAATGCCGTAAAATAAGGCGTTATAACTCTGTATAGGGCATTATAATGCTGTATATGGCGTTATAACGCCGTACTAAAACGTTGTAAGTTTGTTTGGCGGAAATCAGCCATCGTAGCTGTCCTATCTCTTCTATTCTATCTGGGTTTCAAAAAATATAATAAAAACCCTTACTGCTAATGGAAAAAATGTAGCGGGTTTCCTATCTATCTAAGACTATATGGCAGACAAATATTGGACATCCAATAGCAGATGATAAATCAATGTTTTCTAGTGGTATCGTTAAGATAAAACAAACTTTAAAAAAACCTCACTTTCACATGAATTACTAGAGCACATGGAAAACATGCTGCATACGTTGTCCTGTGTGACAAAAGTGCTGTATGTCAAAGTAAAAAAAGACAATATGGCTATGTGCACCCACCCCCCTCGCTGTCATAAGCGTACGAGACTGGGGAAGGGGGTCAGGGGAGTAGTAAGCAGGCCTGTATGGGGCCATGACCTACTTTCCGTGACCTTGACCTTGATGACGTCACGTGACCTCGTCCTGTATAGCCTCATGACCTACTTTCCGTGACCTTGACCTTGATGACGTCACGGACTACTGTACCGTGTGCAACGTCCTACTGGCCCCGACCTACTTAGACTAACCTTGACCTACTTAGACTGGCCTACTGTGCCGCGTGCAACGTCCTACTAACCCGGCCCCTGACCTACTTAGACCGGCCCCTGACCTACTTGGACTGGCACGAAAGTGTATAAAAAGGCTAGATACGGTTTCATTGTCATTCGCTCGCCGAAAACGATCAGATCTACGTTCAATCCAGAGATGGCCTGTTCCACAAGTGATGAAGCGAGATGTCGTCTAGAACTTGGAACTAACGTCTACGTGGTGGCCAAGTTATGGAAAGTGGACACTGCTATTCACATAAGGAAATTCGACAGTGATAAAGGGAAAACTTTCCCCACCAAGCGAGGCATCACCCTTACCCTGAAACACTGGGTTGAACTGTCTACGTGTACTGGTCAAATTGATGAAACCATAGCTGCTTTAAAGGAAAGGAAAGAAGAGAAATTGTTTCACCATCTTGGTGCAAACATGTATGTGAGCGTGGACAAAAACATTGCCGGGGTGGACCTGCGTCAGTGGTGGTGGTGTGATGAAACTAAATCCGTGAAACCTTCGAAGAAGGGACTATTCCTTTCTCTACAACAATGGGAGAAATTGAAAGGCTGTTTCACAGTCATGTGTGACTTTGTACCAGAGCTGAACTCGATTGTGCCCTGCGCCATGCAAGACGACCATCAAAACCAGATGGGATTTCTTCAGTGTAACTTCTGCAACCCTAACGAGTGTCACCAGTGGTGAACGAGTTTTGTTTTGGATGAAGGTATAAAAGAATGGATTTATGGTTTACACTTTGCGACTGTGTTAGAGAACAGACGTGTTTTATGATTCTGACATTCTTGTGGCTTGTTGCACTCTATCTGGAACGAAGAAGATGGCATCGGGATATTCGATCAGTCTTAGTAGCAGCAGCAGTAGCGACGACGTCTTGGTCTGCAAATGTTCAGAAAGACATACAATCAAATGTGTGACTAGCAAACAAGATGAGAAGAAGAAGAGTATTCATTGTGTGGATCAAGCGGATGCTACACGCAAAATTGGGGATAGAATTGAAGATGGTGAAATCAAAGAAGCCACAGATCAGACGGATGCCGCCCGTGACACAGACGCTGCCTGGGATGAAGAAGACTGCTGTTCGAGACGTTACCTGTTCTGTCATCATCCCGAAATGAGACATTTCTATACCCGGATGCTGACGTATGCTCGGTGGCCCATACAATTACGTCAAAAACCAAAAGAACTTGCCAAGGCCGGTTTCTACTACACGGGAGACCACGATGCCATCACCTGTTACTGTTGCGGACTTCGCGTCTACCGATGGCAGAGAATGGACGACCCAGTGATGGAACATTACCGACTGTCCCCGAGATGCCCCCATGTGAACAATGTGTTCATACATTAAATGTTTTAGACACTTGTGTGCTATGTTTTCATGTTGTATGTTGTGAATAAAACCGTGAATAACAGGTTTTGCTTTCTTATTTATGTCCTGGGTCCATGAGTGTGTCTCTGGACGTGTCCCTATGGTAGTAACACTGGTAGGGGGTAATATTTTGGTAACGATTATGTTTGGGAGCTCGCACGATGAGATTTGTGCTTGGGAGGAGGGACACTGGTCATACGTATCACACACACATTCAAACATTCCTGTACCATATCTTTATGCGTCATAAGGTATATAAATAAAATAGTTTTGGAAAACTCGTCATTTGAGGTAAAACCTTCAGAGGAGCAACATGTCAGACCAGTACAAGTTATATGTACCCGACGTGGATAAGTGGACCCGTTTCTATAAACTGCAGGCAGAAGGTAAACTTCAACCTCACTTCGAAATTCAACGTGGTGGGGAAAGTCAGATCATGTACAGTGTGGATCGATGTCTAGAACTCTACGATCCCACGTGGAAAAAAGAAAAAGAGGAACAAAACAAGTCCCCGGCACCCAATGTTGTCATGGTCTCCCCAACACAACAAGTGGTAGAGCAAGCTAAAGCCGATCTGAAACGGAAACGTCAAGAGAGTGGCGTGGAACAGAAACGACGAGAGCAGACTGGGCAAAAACGGCACAAGCATTTCTGAGAAGGCTATAAAAGGGGGCATGGCAGTTTCAACATCGTCAGTTCACGTCGAACACTTCAACAATCAACATCATGAATCAGAATTGGTTTATTCCGGAACATGTCATGAACAAAAGATCGTGTCCCGTACGTATGTCCAAAGACTTTTTCAAAACCATCAAATATGCTACGTCATTGGAAGACCTTCCATTCAGCTCAACTCCAGGCTCCTATGGCTCCTATAGCTCCGGCTCCTCTGGCTCCGGCTCCGGCTCCTCTGGCTCCTATAGCTCCTCTGGCTCCCGTAGCTCCTCTGGCTCCTCTGGCTCCTATAGCTCCTCTGGCTCCTATAGCTCCTCTGGCTCCTATAGCTCCTCTGGCTCCTATAGCTCCTGCTCCTCTGGCTCCTATAGCTCCTCTGGCTCCTATAGCTCCTCTGGCTCCTCTGGCTCCTATAGCTCCTAGGGCTCCTATAGCTCCTGCTCCTCTGGCTCCTATAGCTCCTATAGCTCCTGCTCTGGCTCCTATAGCTCCTATGGCTCCTCTGGCTCCTATAGCTCCTCTGGCTCCTATAGCTCCTGCTCTGGCTCCTATAGCTCCTCTAGCTCCTATAGCTCCTGCTCCTCTGGCTCCTATAGCTCCTGCTCATAGGGCTCCTATAGCTCCTGCTCCTCTGGCTCATATAGCTCCTGCTCATAGGGCTCCTATAGCTCCTGCTCCGCTGCAGCAGCAGCCCCTAAGATTGTTACATCCGTTCACCATGATCGTGTCGGGACCCACGTCGTGTGGAAAGAGTTTTGTTGTACAAATTGTTGAGAGATGGTAAAATCCAGCCGCCTCCCCAGCGCGTCATCTGGCTCTACAAACGATGGCAACCCCTCTATGATACGATCAAAATGGTTGCTCGAGTGAAATTTGTTCAAGGCATACCTGAGAATTTGGAAAAGGATCGTTATTTGGATCCCAGAGTCAGAAATCTCATCGTGTTGGACGACCTGATGTCTACAGCTGGAAAAGACCCTCGCATCACCGACCTGTTCACGGAAGGAAGTCACCACAGAAACCTCTCTGTGATTGCCATCAACCAGAACCTGTATCACAGCAAGGACCCGACACAGAGAAGAAACTGTCATTACCTGGCACTGTTCAACAACCCCATCGACAAGCAGCAAGACCTAACCTTGGCACAGCAGATGTATCCTGGAAATACTCGTCATTTCATGCAGCGGTTTGAGGAAGCTACCAACAGGCCTACGGATATCTCTTGGTGGACTTGAAACCGACCACGCCCGAACATTGGCGTCTTCGGCCTCATGGTTTAGAGACGGGACCGTCCGAATGGTATAAAATCACGAACGTAACGGCGAATGTCTCAGAAGAGTTGCAACCACCGACGAAGAAAGAGCTCTACATGCAAATCATGCAAAGAAACGCATTCAAGAGAAAACTACCAGGCATACCCGCCTACGAAAGTGACGACGAAGAAGAAATGGTGTTTCAGTGGTCACTGGAGCGGTAGCAGCAGCAACAGGACCGATCCCTCTCACTTGATTGATGGTAGGCTGGCGTTTCAATGGCGGCTCTGACGATGTAGATGGTAGTGGCGGTGGTGGCGACGATGGTCTCTGTGCACACTTTATTCTATGCTTCATTAGATCGGGCATTCTTCTGAACGTTGCATTGCAAAACGAACATGGCAGACCTTTTCCCTGTTTAACGTCGTCGGCTTCTTCAGGGGTAACCATAGGTTCTTCTTCTGGTTGCCATTCCCCGTCGTCAATACAAATTCTGGCCAGTTCGTCATAGGATGGATTCCAATGTTCGTCACACAGTTTGATCAATTCCTCGTATTCCTCAGGTGTTAAGGGAGACCATAAGTCTTCGACCTCGGGGACAGGGGGAGTCTCCAACGCAGTGGCTTCTTCTGATTGTTCCATCTCCATCGCAGCGGCTTCAGATTGTTTAATTTCCTGACATAGAAGCTCTACGAGTTTTAAATTCACGTATTCGTCGTTTTCCAGCCCATATTGCTTAGCCCAGGCAAGCAAGTCGTCGCTGCTCGTGAAAGAATCCACCGTGGCGTTGATGACAAAGCGATCCATCTAAAAAATACAAAATACAGGCCTATGGGAGAGGGGGGTACTTTTAGGTCAATATTGAGGGGCATTATTGAGCAAAGACCCCAGGAATTATTTTTGTAACATTTAAAAATAACCCATTGGCACCCCTACTGGCTCGTAGTGTGCAGAGATACGTTTTTAGATTAGGTCAAAGGTTTTGTCATACATCAGACCTAGTGTTGTTTCGCATAAAATAGTACATTACGTTCATGCGATAGTGTAAATACAGATATCTGTCAGATATACATGTTTATTTGTGTGACGAGCAATTGCTTAGAAATTTCCGATCACAAGGTTAATATTTATATACGTGCTTATTTACATTGTCACCTGAACTATACGTGTGTGTGTGAACGTCATCGACATCAGTAATAATAATTTTAAATATTTCATATATTACACCTTAAAAACACTAGTCTTGAGTATATATTTTAAATTGATATTTTAAATTATTAATATTGCTTGTCATTCTTTTATTTCAATATCACAATCTACTGAATGTAAAACATTTTTTTTTATATGAACACTATGAAAGGGGATTGTTTCAATGAACTGTTACAAAGTATAACATGTGACACGCTTAGCACTGATAGCAGTCAGAGACGGATCCCTGGGGTGTGCAACCAGAGGGGTGCTGTCGAAGTACTGAATGACGTTGACAGTCATTGCGCTCACTATCATTTTGTGTTCGATCATTATCCCATGTTTATATGTTAACTTTAAATTATTTTGTTGAAGTATTCAACTGACACGTAAACGGTGTTGTCTTATCAGTATCGAATACCATTTTAGCATGGGACCCTGGTAAGTCAAGGTACTTAATAATTGTATTAATATATTTTTAAACTGCTTTGTAAATTTATTATAATTATTAATCAAATACAAAATTTAATTGTTACTTGAACCAACAATACAGAAAAATATACATATTTGATGTAATCAAAAGTACACACGTGCTTACAATCGGTCTACCCCCGCCCACTAAACGAAAAAAAACACGATTCGTGTTATTTACTATGTTCAAGAATAGAAGCGTAAAACGTTATAAAAACAAAGTATATAGCTGCAATTTGCTTGGCTGAATTTATATCTTAAAGAAATCAATAAAAAAAAACAGTTTTTATGAAAAACATGATTGATTTAGCGGTCAGCAGATTGCTACATGGTGTTTAAAAAATATTGCTTGTAAGATAAGGTGGGACAAACTTCTTTTTTGTTTTTTAAATAGGTTTGATTATTTCTAATTGTATTTATCTACATCTTAGTTTACGTTTTCAAATTTTAGCGCCCTTATTTGCTTGCATGAAAAAACGATTGACGTGTGACCTCACATTTTTACTGACGTCACTCACTAATGCGTAAAAAATAAACATACAGACGACACTTCGATAGATATTTTGGGCATGATCGCCATAAATTACGAAAACTACAAATGTTTTAATTGTCATACGGGTCATGTGTTTTTGACCTATTTTGGTTCATGTGTACAAAAAAAAACTAATTTTTAAGGTAACAAATAATTGGATATACATAAAAATTTCTTAGCTATTTGACTGTCTACACATCTTACAGACTTAGAACGTAAACAAACGGTAGGTACTTTAAAAAGAGGTGAAATGACACGACTTAATAGAGACAACTACTCTGGGGTGAGAGTATAACACGTTTATAATTTTTGAATGACGTCAGTCTTTGAATGACGTTGCATACAAGAACTGCTTCCGTTTTTAGAACACTTTCAATGTAAAATTGTTATTTATTTGACCGTGTTTGAAGAAAGAACGATTTTCAAAAAGTACCATTTGTTAAAACGTTGTCCACCACTGCAAACACATAGATCTTCAAACTAAATCAGTATAAGAAAATTAACTTACTATTTTCAAGTCTTGATCCAGTCGATTTCTAACAGTGACAAAATCTCTCACAATGATCCAAACGAATCTTCTTCTAACAATGACGAAATATCTCAAACGAATAACAATGACGTAGTAGATGTGGTCGTTTTCGGCGAGCGAATGACAATTAAACCGTATCTATCCTTTTTATACTCTTTCGTGCCAGTCTAAGTAGGTCAGGGGCCGGTCTAAGTAGGTCAGGGCCGGGTCAGTAGGACGTTGCACACGGTACAGTAGGCCAGTCTAAGTAGGTCAAGGTTAGTCTAAGTAGGTCGGGGCCAGTAGGACGTTGCACACGGTACAGTAGTCCGTGACGTCATCAAGGTCAAGGTCACGGAAAGTAGGTCATGAGGCTATACAGGACGAGGTCACGTGACGTCATCAAGGTCAAGGTCACGGAAAGTAGGTCATGGCCCCATACAGGTCTGCTTACTACTCAGGGGGTCAAATCCCCCTCCAGTCCTGAAGAAAATCCCCCAATTCGGGCAAAAACAATAGAAAAATTCAGGCTAGCCTAAACACTTCACCATATATTTCGATCGTTCTACCCACAATATTAGTTGTAATCCCCCCCCCCCCCCTTACAAAAATGGGAACCCGTACGCCTGTCTGATGTATTCCACTCAATTTGACTTGAATCAGACGTAAAACCTTTTCTCTTATCCTCCCCTCATTGTAGTAAATACGGAACTGGCAACTCTCCGATGTTTATAAAGGGGAGATACATAGGAGAAAATAGAAGGTTGATATATGACATTATGCAATACACAGAAACATATAAAATACCAGGTCAGCTATTACTAGTAGATTTTGAAAAGGCGTTTGACTCCTTAGCCTGGAAATTTATTCAAAAAGCTCTAGACATTTTTAATTTTAAGTGTTCAATAAAAACTTGGATACAAACACTGTATAAAAATTCAGTTTCAGCTGTAATCCAAAATGGACATCTATCAGAATGTTTTAAGTTATACAGAGGCTGCAGACAAGGCGATCCGTTATCGCCCGACATGTTTATAATATGTGCAGAAATACTGGCCATTTTAATACGCAATAACAAGAATATTAAGGGAATTTATATTGATGGAGAAGAATATTTTATTTCGCAGTATGCAGATGATACTACTTTTATTTTGGATGGATCTCCCGAGTCACTGTACGGCACACTTACTACTCTAGACTGCTTTGCAAAAATGTCAGGTTTGAAGCTAAATTATTCTAAATCAAAGACAATATGGATTGGCAGAAAAAATTTCTCAAATGAAGTCTTTTATCATACTAGATGGAAATTAGAATGGGGTTCAACTAAGTTTACTTTATTGGAAATTCGCTTCTCTTTAAATATAAAAGATATAGTTAAAGAAAATTTTGAACCAAAAGTATTAGAAATGGAAAGTACAATGAAAATCTGGAGTGCACGAAAATTGACGCTATTAAGCAGACTCAGTTTTAAAAACAATAATACCCAAAATAATAAATTTACTAATCTCATTACCAACTCCTTCTGAACAATTAGTCCAAAAGTTAAAAAACAGATTTTATAGTTTTATATGGGAAAATAAACCAGAAAAAATAAAACGTGAAACTATAATTCAAGATTATCAAAACGGAGGATTAAGAATGATTAATATTTCAATTTATATAACAGCCTTAAAATCAACATGGATAAGAAGACTACTTACAAATGATTCAAAATGGATACATCTTTTTTCATCTATTACAAAGGTATCAATACATGATTTAATTATATATGGGGATCAATTTGTTAGCAAGAAAATGCAAAATACAAGTAATCCTTTTTGAAAAGATGTTCTTGAAAGCTGGAGAAAAATTCAATGTGAAGAAATCATTGAAAGTATAGACGACATAGTTGGTGTCAATATTTGGCACAACAGTAAAATATTAAAAGATAAAAAACCTATTTTCTACAAAAAGTATGCCGAAAAAAGAATTATTTTTATAAATGATTTAATTGGTCTACATGGTGGCTTTCTAACTGTTGACGAATTTATGGTGAAGTATAATATAATAACGATTTTTTTTAGATTATACGTCTTTAATTAAAGCAGTAAAATGTTTCATTGAAAAATATGGAAAATTAAATTGTCAAACTCTGAATTTTTCCCCTAATTATAAACCAGTTTATCCACAAAAGTTAAAGCAGATTTTAAAAGAGAAACAAGGTTGCAAAGAACAATATAAACTGCTATGCAAAACATCACAAATACCAAAATCGCAATTAAAATATCAGGAAAAAGGTTTTAACTATTCATTAAGGAAATGGAAAATATATTATAGCATACCCTTTAAATGTACTAGAGATACAACTTTGCGGTGGTTTCAGTACAGAATATTGCATCGAATACTCGCAACTAACCATTTTTTTATATACTATTCACTATATAGATACCAATAAATGTACTTTCTGTAATCTGCTGCCAGAGACAATGGAACACTGATTGTGATTGTCATTTTGTTAGAAAACTATGGAAATCTATTGCAAATTGGATAACAAATACTATGGGTGAACATATTACTTTTGATAAACATATAGTTATCTTAGGTTTGCCTAATGAACAAAACAGCAGTGTAGTAAATTGGATGATTATTAATATAAAATATTATATTTATTCTATAAAAATGCAAAAACAAAAATTGAACTTACGATTATTACAACGGACAATTAAAAACAAATTAGAAATTCAAAGGTGTATTCTGCTTTAAAACTGTGAATACGAATATTTTGAAACATATTGGAAGAAATGGTATAATTTATTTATTGACAATTTTACATGAAATTTTTCAACTGTAGTTTAACATACTGGCTTAGAGACAAACATTAAAAGATAAAATTTGCAACCAGTTATTCTTTTCTTTCACTTGTGATATTTCGTTTTCCCCTTTCTTCTTTCTCTTCTTTCTTGCTCCCAGAAATAATTAACACTAATTACCGACATGTATGAAAACTGATGTACATGGATATTTGTGTGTGTGTGTGTGTGGGGGGGGGGGGGGGGGGGGGGGGGGTAGATGAGTGGATGAGTTTTTTTGAATGCAGAATATGTTTTAAACATGAACATTGTGTACATGTAAATAGTCTGTATATACAGTGTGTATATATATATATATATATATATATATATATATATATATATATATACTAAATTTTTAGTATTCACTAATAACTCATTACTCGGAGTTTTGGTTGTCAGGCTCCTCGCCTTCATCAGATGAGTGTTTATAATTGTGACAGTTAAGGTGACGTCACGCTGTGTGTACGCGGCGGTGCATACCTGCTCCACTAACATTGTGTTGAGCACTTTATGTCCAATAGTGATAACAAATATATTACTATATACCACTATATATATATATATATATATATATATATATATATATATATATATATATATATATTATATATACATCGTTAAAAGTGTATGTTTATCTCTACATGACAGGCTTGTTTCGTGAGAGTTGAATTGCTCTCACTCATCAGATGTAGATTTAATTACACCGTCAACGGAAAGCTGATGACATAATGGACTCTGTGACGTCGAGGTTACGTCACTATGCAGGTCTATAGGTGATGTGGTATGCGCACAGAAGGTATTTGCGTCTGTGTCGACATGCTAATACGAGTTCATTCTTGGAGTTTAGTGTGCTGGTTTCAGGTTTATACATTATGAACAGTTTTTCCTTCAGGCAGAGGTTACATCTTTTGCTCGCTGGAGAGTATGGCTTTGCTTTGGATAAAATTTTCCACTTAATGGTGTATGGGGTGAATCTATCCTTCAGTGTCCAAATGTACTGACTTAGCGCTGTTGCGTTCTTCTGTGTTGCGTTTTGAAAACTGCTCGTGTGCGCGGTATATCTCGTCTTAAATGTGTTCTCGGTCAAACCAACGTATGTTTCTTGCTTGTTGTCATCGAGTGTATTAACGGTAGCTTGATATATTACTCCTTTCTGCAAGCATTTACCCTCAAGTGGACATTCAGCTCTTCGTCTACAGTTGCTTCTCTGGAGGGAACGGCGTCTTTGTCTTTGAAGTAGTTTTGTTATGCGCTGAAATTATTTTCCCGACATTAGGCATGTAGCTATAGCTAATTTTAACGGTTTTTCGATTTATAATTTTGTGGAGAGGGTTGCTTTTGGGAAAGCACCCATCGAGTAATCTGAGGAACTGGTGACCTACGTTGAGCTATATGGTGGGTTGTACCAGCTAGGTGATGTTCCTATTGCGGTTGTTTCTGCGTCTGTTGTTTTCTGCTGTTGGGGTGTATTTGAGGTTATAGTTATATCCGCTCTTGAGTAAGGCTTCCTTATATGGGCGTTTCGCTTCTTCAAAGATGCACTCATTCGAAGATATATCAGAAAGTCTTTTATTTATTGTTTTTGGTATACTGCGGATGATATTTGGAGGGTGGTTGCTCTTGTTGTGGATGTATAAAGGTGTGTTGTTTGGTTTCATATAGAGTTTGACTGAGCTCTTTTCAAGATCTAGAGTTACGTCTAAGTAATCTACAGATTTTTTGTTGGCGACTATAGTGATCTTGAGTTTATGGTTTGCAAATATTCTGCAAATATCTTTTTTGATTATCTCTATGGTTTTCGGTGACTCATTGAATGCGGCTAGGCCATCGTCGCGATATAGTCCTATATTGTTGCCGTATTTGGCTTGTAGTTCTGAAAGAAGAAAGAGCCCGACAATTTCGCAAATTTCTGCTCCATCATAACTACCCATAGTTACATCAAACCGTGTATATATATATACACATGTATATATATATATATATATATATATATACACATGTATATATATATATATATATATACACATGTATATATATATATATATATTATATATATATATATAATATATATATATATATATATATGAAATATAATTAAAATATGTGTACGTCAGTGAGCTCAGGGCACCTCAACCCTGACACTGCCAAATATTTCTGGGGACAATAAAAAAAAAAAACAAAAAAAATAAAAAAACGCTATGTTGATGCTAAAATCTTGCCAATTTACAATTATTTTGTTAATTAACTTTCAGTTGGCAAAATCGTATCCCTACCTCACTTCACAATTGCTATGAAAGAAATATCTGTTTAACTACCTCAGCACATTATAAAACTACAACTATGATGTCGAACATATTATTTCGACACATGTAAATATACGAATCTGTTATAGACCGACAGACAACTTATTAACGTCTCACCGTATGCACATGTACACAAAATAAAACAAACATATATGTACAAAAGCCATTCCTTTTGGAATTATGGTTAAATAATAAAAGTATGTACAATTAAAATTTAAAAAGAAGAAAAGGTAACACTATTTTGTATACTACGACGTAGCTCGAGTCACCTCCAGCCCTCCCCTACTTATCAATATCAATAAGCTGGAGGTGACTCGAGCTAACTGCGACGTTGTCAAATATAGGTTGTTACACCGTCCGTGGACAAGACAGTACATACTACACCCTTTGATGTACTGGATGGTGGGAGTGGTGTTGGTGGGTTGAAAACAGTCTATTTAGGACGATCAGTCGTACGACTCGTTAGTGCTGGCGGTGCCTTCTCCCACCCACCTCAAACCTTTCCTGTCTTGGGCGGAGGAGCCGACCGAGGACCAGTGCCCATGATAGGCGTGCGCTAAAACAGTTTGCTCCGATTGTGCACGTTAATACCATACCATACGACTCGTTGCATCTCATGCGAGCGCTCTCCCAGTGATACATAACTCTGGTAAAGGTAACGTAACTAAAGTAAATACGATACATTTATCATTACAAGGTTCTGAACATTTTGAAATAAAATAATATAATAATCGACAACACTAATAATTTATCAAATAAAAATGTATTTCTTACATCGACATAGGTGTCGGAAGCGGGAGCATTCTAAAGTCATTACATTGCCCCCTCAACCACCCAAAAAGAAGAAGAAGAAAAAAAAAAAGAGTTAAAAATCAAATTAATATAGACTATGCCCTCACCCCCATTATTGAATATACTATACGAAAATTAATGGCAAAACCCATCTCTTGCCGAGACCAGTAATTAGTGTGTACGCACCTTTATACTATTATACCTAAGGTGCGGATTTAAGGCAGGGGGAGAATCCCCTTCTAACTGAAGTTTTTAAAAAACACACTATAATAATTATGTTTCTATGCAAAAGAACTGTCAGTCACATTATCATCGTTTTAAAAACGTAACTACAAAGAATAACTGAATTTTTAAATATATTTATTTGTCATTAAATTTAAATACATGTATATACCATTGGAAAATCCATTTTTTAAATTTACTCTTAAAAACAACAATTGTGACAAAACAATATAATTATGCACCATTTATTAAATATTGTTGTTATTATAAAACACGTTCGTACTATTTACTATCTATTCACGTCAGAATGTCCATAGGCTTATACATTTTTATAACTAGTTTACAGTATGTATGTGTGTATGTGTACATGTGTGTGTGTGTGTATATATATATATATATATATATGTGTATATATATATATATACATGTGTGTGTGTGTGTGTGTGTGTATCTATATGTATGTGTATGTGTATGTGTGCATATATGTATATATGAAATAAGTTATAATTTTATTATTATTGTACATTTGTAAGACGATGACTCAAGGCACCCCAACCTTGACATTGCCAGTGATCTGGGGTAATAAAGTTTTTACAAAAAGTCATGGTATGTGCTTTCCTGTCTGTGGGAGTGTATATAAAATATGCCTTGCTGCTAATGGAAAAATAAAGCTGGTTTCCTCTTGTGAAAAAAACACAAAAAACAAACAAACTAGTTTTATAAATAAATGTTTAAATTTCCATTTTATTTGCAAATTAAATACGTCTAGATTGGATTATAGAAATATGTGGTAGTTTGTTTTTTTGTGGGTTCTTTTTTTGTTGGGTAGTTTTGGGGGTTTTGGGGGGAGGGGGAAGTCATAATTATATAAGAAAATGAAACAATTTTAACAAGAAATCAAAGACCACAGTTATTCAGTACAAATTTGAAGTAATTTGCAATAACTCAGACTACAAACACATTTCAGGCCTGTGAGATTTGGAGTTTGACCAGGGAATTAAACAAAATATTTCCATTGGCCTGGTTGACTAGAAGCCTACAATAGGTACTGAGCCCCATAAAGTCATTAGTCTCGGTTCCCTACCCTCGTTGGTTAGACCATATTACAGACATGCAATATTTGTGACCTATCTTCTGAAATTAATCAGTCCTTTTTTTCTTTCTTTTTTTAATTTAAATGGATTATGGATGATCTATCAACTTTAAAAATTATGAAATGAAATTAAATTAAAATAAACATTGGAAGATATTAACTCACCATGGGGGACTATCATCATTTAAACTGTAACTGTCATCAGCACTTATAACTTGCCTGTCTAAACCATTCCTCAATTTGCGTGAGGCACTGGGTGAAAAACCTATTGTGCCTGTAATTGTCTGATGTCAGCATTATGTCTTTAGAATGATTAGGGTTGTAGTCATGTTCAAATATAAAGCCATTTATGACTGTTACTGTTACTTTATTAACATTCCTATATCCAAGAGGTACAGGCATGTCTATCCCATTCCCAGTCTCTGGCAGGGCCACTTTATGACTAATTTATATTTGGGTATTTCAGTCAACAACCAAATCTTTCTTACATGTACAAACACACAGAAGCTCTTTTCGTGGTTTATAATTGCCAAAAATATACATAGTAACATGATTATAAATCGATCAAAATCAAACATCCAGCAAGTCAAAATCCAGTATAATAAAACAAAGGCTGCTATCATAAAATTTCAAAATGGTCATAACCCTGCACTCAAAATAAAGGTGAGGGGGACATAGAAATATTATTTGATAGCAATTTATTTACCCTAAAAACTGTAAGTAGTTGTCACTAGTTGATACCTATATATAACCAAGAAAGAATGACACAATATATATATATATATATATATATATATATATATACACACACACACACACACATACCGAGTGAAATTAAAAACATCACAATCTAAAATTTAAATAAAGTCAATGAGTGTTGAAAGCAGGTATTTTTTCAGGAATAAATATTGTAATGGCAATGTCTACACTCCATTTTGAGTCCATCACAGCCCACGTGACCCAATCCATAACATGCACATCACCATTGAGGCAAAAGTGGTTTTGCACGTGTCACTGGTCATGTGACTAAAATAGCACACGTTTTCATCGTTACTTGCTCACAGTAGTCTGACACAATGAAAAAACACATTAAAGCGATATTTGTTACCCTGTTTCGATGCCACGCCTCACAAATGTGCAGTCGACATATTGCATGCACGAACATCAGTAGCTAACGTTACAAGGGTGTTGGGTTGCAGTCGATGGGCAACTTATGATCTGCGGACACGAGTACAACAAACAAGCACCACAGCTGATCGCCTCCGACCAGGTAGACCACGTGTGACGTCATAGGCAAATGACCGTCATATTGTGTTACATCACCTCCGCAACTGTTTCACGACAGCTACAGCAACCAGTAATGAACTTTTCAGACGTCTGATGTCAGCGCAAACGATCCAAAATCGCCTGTGAACAGCTCACCTCCCTGCACTGCGCCCATATGTTGGACCCATTTTGACCCAATTTCATCAATGTCAATGTCAACTATGGGCACAACACCACTTGCAATGGACTTTGAGGGAATGGAATAGAGTCATGTTTAGCAATGAATCAAGATTCACACTGCAATTTGCGGATGGCAGGCAGAGAGTTTGGAGACAACGTGGTGAACGTCATGCTCAGTGTCAGTGAAGTTGACAGATTCAGAGACAGAAGTGCAATGGTTTAGGGTGCTTTCTGTGGAAATGGACGTTCTCGACTTCTTGTCATCTGTGGAAAAATCAACGCTGCTGCATACCACCAGGTGTTGGCCCAGGAACATGTTCCCTTCATGGCAGCTCATGGTCCAGGCCTGATCTTTCAGCATGACAACGCCAGACCCCACACAGCCATCTTGGAAAAGGATTACCTGAGGAATGTGGGCATCAATGTTATGGATTGACCTTCAAGGTCTCCTGACCTGAATCCCATCGAGCACATCTGGGATGTGCTGGGAAGATGCCTGCGCACTCTCAGGAACCCTCCACAGACTTTACAGGAACTTGGTGCCTCATTAGTGGAACAATGGTGCTGTATCCCTAATGCAGTCTTTACACGCATCAGGCAGTCAATGAGGAGGCATTGCATTGCAGTTGTGGGTACACATGGAGGGCATACGCGCTACTGAACCTATGATTTCATCAGATGACCCTGCTTGTGAATTACCATTTTGACTGTTTGTGGTTTTGACGAATGATGTGGGCGCATCGAACAGATTTTTGACTCAACATTTATTCCTATTGTTCCTTTGGACGTCATACAATAAAAAAAATACCTTATTTAACACATTCCTCTGTCATATTTGTTAATTAGCCAAGATGAAACTGTTGTGAAGTTTTTAATTTGACTCAGTATATATAGATAAATTATTACATAATGATAATACACCATGAAAATGACAAATTTACCAATTCAGTAAAACATATTCGACTAGATACTGTCACAAAATCGTAACGAACAATACCCACCTTTATGAAATGAGAGGTTGGGCAGAACATAACTAGTAACTTTATACTGTGTTAGCACAAAGTTCACATATTTTTCAGTGTGACATTTGTTAATGTTAAGCTAAAATTCAAAGCAATGTTTTAAAGTGAAATGACAATACAAGGTAGGATCCAGCCATATTCCTGAAGCTATAATTGAACTGATGAAACTTAAAGTGGATCAGGATGACTCTTTGGACAATTTATAGTGACATCACGGTTATCTTATTTTTACACTGTAAATGCCATTTGTATTTTAACGTAATATACTTAGCACTGCTGAGTCCACATACAAAATAAATTGAATTCTGATATATACAAGTCAATAAGTTAAAAATATACACACAAAACAGGACAATACAGTGAATTATGACTCTACAAAGAATACAATGATAAATAAAAGATATTCCTATTTCATATTAACACTGGACAGCGTCTACCGAAACTGATTTCATGGCTGGGAATACACAACCTTGCATCAAGATTCAGTTTACACTATAGAGATCTACTATGTAAGTTTTTGTAATGGAATATATTAAACCAGTTTCACTATTTAAACATTTCTACCATAATGTTCTAACTAAAGACTTGAGACCGTGGCATGTGCTTTCCTGTCTGCAGGAAAGTGCATATAAAAAGATTCCTTGCTGTTAATAAAAAAAATGTAGCGAGTTTCCTCTGATGACTACGAGTCATAATTACCAAATGTTTTCGACATCCGATGATTAATTAATCAATGTGCTCTAGTGGTGTCCTTAAACAAAACAAATAAACTAGACTTGAGATTCCATTGCACCATGTCACCAAACTTGCTTCATCTGAATAACAAGTGTCAAAAAGGCATTATGGACCGAATTAACAAAACCAGTTTTCTTAAACACAGATGTTTAAACATTGTAAATATAAACATGTGAAAAAAAATTCCAACAGACATTGTAAATTCTGTTCTAGTCTTTTAAACCTTATGCACATTACATATTTTGGCCGTCAGTGAAAAGTGCATAAATATTTACAAATACATTTTGTTATCAAACTTCTGAGTAGCAACATTTGGCATCAGTTTAAAAAATTATTAGCGACTAGTAGTTAATGTTACAGAATTATGTTGCAATCTCCGATACTTGCATAACAAATCGATACGCGTTACTGAACAAAATGTTCCCCGATTCCAAGTATTTATTTATATCAGCTCACAGGATTACATTTCTACTGCTTGTAACAACGCTGTTAACTAACAATTCATATTGTTTAGTACACCTCAAATTAGATTTAGGCATGTGGTCTGTGATTCTCTAAAATACTGACACTTTCTGAGCAAGTTTTTATCATGTTCTTCACTGTAATAAACTGATCAGTGCATCAAAGAATTTGCTTCTGTCTTCCGTTTTCATTTCTATAACTGAAAAAATAAAAATATAACACTCAAATGATTTATCCAATCTGTCCTTAGAAATCCAGTTTATACTATAAAAACACAACTGAAAACTGTTATGGCTGCATATTCTGCCAGTGAACTTACAAACTTTGTTTTAAAAAGGACCATTTGTTTATAACACAGCAAACACGGCAGACTTTGATATAGGAGCTGTCAACCACTGGTTGTAAGTGGGTGGGGATCAAGATTAATGGATGTAAATCACTATTCCAATTAAAACTGGTGTTCTTAAATATTCAGTATACTCACTATGAGAATCAAAGTTGTCATGGCGTGTTCGGGAATTTGTACTAGATGCTGCCTGTTCAAAAGCTTTTCCAAAAAAACTGGAATGTAAATATGTTAGACATGAATAATGGTAGTGAATGTTAGGTATATTATAATCAAATTTTTTATCCAATTTGTTCCTCCGATAATAACTATTAAATATAAATGTAACATATCCAGATATGTTAACAGTAATTATATTAGATCTATTAATATATGATTCACTGGCTAGTTAATACACTCAAGGCAGAAATGACAAATACATTTTCCCTGATATTAAATGTTTTCCTTCATGCAACCATACAGTTAAGATTCAAGCATGTTGTCATGGGCTGTCAGTCAATCATAATGGATTAAGGTTTGGTTAGTAAGCCATAAATTGGTATAGTGACCTTGCACCTTGCCACAAAGCTGTTATAATTCACTCCAGGTGGGAGCTGGTATTGAGATGCGAACTCAGTACCTCCCAGCTTTAATGCCAATGGCTTAACCACTATTCCTAAAACATTCATCCAGTCTCGGTGAAAATGATAACATTCTAATTAGTATAATGATAAAAAAATTTTTATCCCACTGCTCCTTTTCCTTTCTCTCTTTTGAATTCCATCTCATTTCTTCCCAATCTGGCAGCTTCTCCTGTCTTTCAACTTCTTTTGCTGTCCACGTCCACATCCCGATCCTTGTCTCTTGTGATTATCCATGTCACACATCTATTCCCCATCAGCTTTTAGCTGTGGGCTTAATCTGACCACTTCAGAGAGTGTTCAGTACTTACTTCTGGCATTGTTAATATTCACTTATAACCACCTACTATACTCCCCTACTACCAGCAGTCATAATAACATCATAATTAACATGAATAGGAACTACAGGCTGTGAATTTAGAAGAATCTGTGCTTCCGCGAATTCCTGATTTTGGGTCAGAAGCATAAGGTTATGACATGCAACCCCAAAACATATATATTACATCATTTTAAAGATTCCAACAGAATCCTAACAAAATAATTAAAACTTGAAAAATATTCAATGCCTTAAGTATAAAGTTAACTAACTTTTTCCTTTCATCATCCAACTCTAATGGTGGCACTCCAATGATGAGTGTTGTACCTTCTTCCAAGTCTTTGGGAGCACCCAGGACCAGTGGCAAGCTCTTGGAACGCTTACTGCGACTCTTAAATATACAACAAATCAATGTCAGGGTCAGGGTCCAAACGTAAGAACCCACAGCAATTAAATAAAAGAATGACAATGGGTGAAACGGTCCACCAACGGCAATTTTGACCCTGCCTATGGCAATTTTTTTAAAAGTGACTTTTGTGGCAAATAAACATGACTGAAAGGTTATTTTACTGTATGTAGACGTATTTCAAATATCCAAATGTTATATACTGGCAGATAATGCTCCTGATCTATGGCAATTTATGCCGTTGTTAAGTTCAAGCCCTACAATGTACTGTATGTAACACTATTTACTGATAAAATATGACAGAAAAACATCAGTTTGGTCAATAGCAATATAAAGCATGTTACGAAATGAATTGTGGGGTACCGTTTTAACTTGCTTATTAAATGCAGCTTAATAGACAATATTACAGTTAAAGAAAAGAAAATCTATTTAAACATAATTTTTATCAATCCAGTTTACAGCCAGATTAAAATTCACCATTAGGCTATTAAATAATGAACTGTTATTATTTACCACTGAGCAATGTGCTTCCAGTGTAAACCTTGCCAGTCTCATCAAACACTGAGGCTTGGCAAAATATTTCACATCAGCTGTTCCCTTAAAAAAAACAAAAAAAACATTAAAAATAAAAAGACACAATATTGCATGCCAACCAAAATATTAAAGTCCTAAAATACAGGGGATGATACCCGTGAACTAAAATCGGATGCCATATAACTGTAAAATAAAAAAAATTGTTGAGTGTCGTTAAATAAACCAAATCCTTCCTTAAATGTAAAAAAAAAAAAAAAAAAATCAGTTTTATGGTACAATATCTGTTACCTTGTTTGGGTTTTGTTTTATTTTTTTTTCAGTTTTATGGTAGAGTGAAACCCCTCTAAACCGGACACTCTTTGGGCCAAGACAAATGTCTGGTTTAAGAGGGATCCAGTTTAGAGAGGTTACGTTATGTAGTGGTTTTTAAAAAGGGACACTTTAAAACATCCAGTTTTGAGGGAATTCCGGTCTGATCTAGAGAGGCTTCATTGTACAATATGACTTTTAAAAATAGTTATACTTTAGAAAACTAAGAATAACAGGAGCCATTGAAACAGAATCAATATTTACTGATCAATAATATCAGTTATTAATAAAAATAGATAAGGATCATAATGGTGATATAGTGGTGACATTACACGAATAGAGTGAAAACTAAAAAAACACCTGAGCTGGTGATAACATTAAACATTACATCCGTCCATACAACTCATTGCAATAGAACAGAATTTACCTCTTGAATAAATGCATATAGAAAAGGTCCAGCAGAGATCACTTGATGCATGTCGAGAAATGTCTGTACTTGTGTCACCATGGCTTTCAACTGTTTCTTGGCATTTTCTAAACCCTTTTCTAGAGCTGGTACATTTGATCTATAATGTACAAATTAAAATATCTTAACACTATAGTACAACATTAAATATCAATAACCATTTCTAAGCTGCAAATTCAGCAGGATTCTGTTCTTCCGTGAATCTCAGATTTTCATTTGGAAGTGTAACATGAGATAGAATCTCAAAATATCTATATTATACCAGTATAATGTTTACGATTCCTGCAGAATTCTAAAACAAAACACCCAAGTTGATTGCCTGATTTCAATTTTTTTCTTTTAAACAAAAGAAAAAACAACAAACACACACCTCTTTTAAAATAAATTGAATATTTAAAACATCATTTTGAAATAGTTTCATGCATCCTGGCAAACAGCAAGTTCATGTGTATTCTACGACTTTAACCAGTATCATCTGTCCAGGCATTGGCAGCATTCAGTTGTACTAGTATATCACAGTATTAAAAAGAGTTGGGTTTTTTTAAACAACACCACATTGATTTATTAATCATCAGCTATTGGACGTCTAAACATTTGGTAATTTTGACAGTCTTTGAGGAAACCCACATTTTTCAATTATTAGCAAGGGGTCTTTTATATGCAGAATTTCACAGACAGAATAGCACATACCACAACCTTTGATATACCAGTCATGGTGCACTGGCTGGGACAAAAAATAGCCTAATGGGCCCACCCACGGAGATCGATCCCAGTGTGACCGTGTATCACGCGAACACTTTACCATTAGATGCATATTTGGCAATTTACTTGATTTCACTAAGAATGAAACTGTTACCTGTGTAAAATGTCTAAGGCATCCAGAAAGTTATCTGTTGGCTGCTTCCCTTTCTCCTGAAAAAAGATAACAATTTTAATTTACATGACTTGACTATGCCAACAAAATCGAATTCATAAGAGAATTAGTAAAATTGGTTAATGCTTTAAAAATAATGCATTGATATCTCAGCTATGAAATAGAAACCTCTGATTTTACTCCTGCACATTTTCGGTTGTCATGACATCTCTGATTGTAAAACCAAAGATATGTTGGCAAATTGAGGAAACACAGTGGGGTTATCAGCTAATAGAATTCACAGAAGTTATAGTATGTTACAGGTGAATAATAAAATGATTATCAAAATACTTATTTTAGATAAAATAATTTTTTTTTATAGCTTATGCTAGTGTTTTCAGTGCCAGATTTATAAAATAATTTAGAAACAATGTAACAAATTTTCATTTTACTGTATACATATATAGCTTGTTTTTTCGTTATGCCATATTGTTTTGCTTCTAGGTTATTTGTGTATGACTAGTTGCAAATTCTAACTGTTAAAAAAGATCAAAGTCAAAATTTGACTTTTCACAATGGTACGAAATGACTTTACAATTATACGAAAAGACTAGAGTATGAAATGACCAGGCAGTATGGTACAAAGTGACTATGATTCTTTTACATTCATATATCTACCGATGAACTATATACAGGCCAAATGGCTGAAAATTATATATTTATGTAAATAGTGAAATATGATTTTTTATTACTTTTTTTAGTGTTACAAATGGATTACAGAGTGAAACAATAAAGTAACTATTACCACCGATTCTAGTGCTGCATCACAGGCATACACTGCATCTGTCGCACACAGCTTGTTCTTGAAGCCATACTGGGCATAAAACGATGGAATAACAATGTCTTGCATTATAAGTCTGCAAAAAAGAAAAAGAAAAAAAGATTAATTACATAAAACAAATATAAAAAACATTCAACACTGATTTTAGCCAATTTGCCTTTTATATTATATTTTATAAGAAGATCTTTGTTGCTGTATACAAGTTTCTAATTTTTATTCACATATATTCATTTAAATGTTTTATAAATACATAAAATAAAGTTCATATTTGAATCGGTAAGTATTATTTTCGTGTATTTTTCTAATTTTTATATTTTAGATCAGTTATTGTTGATTAAAATTAAGCAAAAAAGTGAAAAAGTTGCGTTTACTTACGGGCATTTGTGGCCAGCTGTCCAGTATATCCATTATTCCCAATAACAGTGGCTTTCTGACCAGAATGTTTTTTTTAAAAACGAACTACGATTCATATCCCAATATATGGTGATTTTTGTTGTTGGTAAAACGATCCCTATCGATACCTGATAATGACCGCCATTGTTGACAATCAAAAATACTTGCCGAAAACCACTTTTTCAACTCAAAATTCCAAGGTATTTCCATGTAAAAAAACTTAAATCTATCTAATATAGGAAGCTGAGCTGTCTTTCGTTTCCTGTTAATAAATCACTTCCGGCTAGCGTCGTGTACAAAACGGCAGGAAATATTAATTGGGGAATGCACTGTAACAGTCTGTCGACTGGCGTAGTCAGAAGGTTAAATGGTTAGTGTAACTATACTTTTGTTTAGGAATTAACAACCACAACTGTTCTATTCCTTTAGGTTTTGCATGTAGTAGGTTGACTGGTCATGCCAAATTTTATTTTGTTTTAGCTATGTTGAGTAATTTTTCTAACTTCATCATTTTCTCTGCCCAGTTAAATATTTGCTAAAACATGGTAAGAAATCTTAAACTAGAAACCATACCCATATTTTGTCATATGTTCCTGAATCATGGATTTTATATTGCCTCTTAGTTCAGTATCCATTGATGTAAATTTCTGCTTGCATTGACTTAACGGCAGCCTGAAAGATATAAACAATGTGTAAAGACCAACACTTGAAAAACAATGCTACTATAAAAAAATACATAACACATTCACAAAGTTTTCCCCCATTTGATTCCTTTCAACAACTTTATACAAATAAACAAAGCACAGGTATAACAAGTAAATTTGATTATGAGATACTTATATTAAATGTTCAAAAGTCAAATTGTGTCATATAAACAAAAGTGACCAAATACCTTATATTTATTCTACTTTTCAAACTTCAAAATGGCTACTGCAAGTAACAATAAGTTACTGTGCCACAGACAATAAATTAATTTTACCCCATTTCTGCAAGAAATTCATAAAGTCTCTTCTGGCCTTTCAGTGTCCAGACCTTGAATTTACAGGCTGTGTTAATGGAGTGACACAGACTTTCAAACAACGACCAGTGTCGGTACAGTGCCAGCTGTAGTTCTTCATCAAACACAACCTTCAGACAGTTTATGGAGCGGATGTTTTCTTCATCATCTCCTCTGAAAAGAAAAACCAGATGGTTTGGTACAGTGATTCTTATAACACATTAAAAACAATTCATGCACAGGTTTCTTCTTCATTTCAGTCAAACAGCTTAGAAAGAAAGTTTGTTTTGTTTAACGACAGACTGGCCTTGGTGGCGTCGTGGTTAGGCCATCGGTCTACAGGCTGGGTTTGGAGAGAGTGCTCCGCAAGGCTCAATGGGTAGGTGTAAACCATTTGCACCGACCAGTGATCCATAACTGGTTCAACAAAGGCCATGGTTTGTGCTATCCTGCCTGTGGGAAACAGTGTCAGAATGACCATATGTTTGATGTCCAATAGCCTTTGATAAGATAAATCAATGTGCTCTAGTGGCGTCGTTAAATAAAACAAACTTTGTTTAACGACACAACTAGAGCACATTGATTAATTAATCACTGGCTACTGGATGTCAAACATTTGGTAATTATGCCTCGTATTCATCAGAGGAAATCCACTACATTTTTCCTAATGTAACAAGGGATCTTTTACTGCCCCAGATTGGAAAGCATATACCACGACCTTTGTCCAGTTGTGGTGCACTGGTTGGAACGAAAAAAATAACAATAATCTGAATGGATCCACTGAGGTGGTTTGATCCTGCGATGCAAGCACCTCAAGCGAGCACTCAACTGACTGAGCTAAATCCCGCCCCTAACAGTTTAAGTCTGAGACTATTAATTGTAACACTAATCAATGAATCCGGTTCAATTCCTACAATTTTTCATATTGTATACATTTACTGAATAATGTACTGCCGACCCCTAGCCCAAAGTGAGAGTAGCATTCCACAGACAACCTAAGTGTAGGAAGTGATATCAGAGTATAGCATGCCTAACGCCAGTATAATCTTTCCAGAAAGATCCACTCTGGAATATTTTTTCAAAAGCAAATGCTCATTAAATTGTCACGGCTATGAAACAGTTCAGTACAAGACTGGGTCACACTATTTTTAGCACAAAATAACATGTTGCAAATGAAACTGAAAAGTGGCAGATTCCTGGGTCATCTCTCTCTTTCTCTCAAAACTTATTTTATGTATCATTCTTGAATTTTTTCAACAGAGCATAGCATAGCAAATGTCAACTGAATGTAGCAAATTACGTTCAAAGCGTAGCAGCTGGCAGGTCTGGAACAATCACGTTTCTAGTAATTCCAATTACTGGCCCTCACCTGTGATTGTGTCTGGCCCTTCACCTGTGATTGTGTCTGGTCCCTCACCTGTGACTGTGTCTGGTCCCTCACCTGTGACTGTGTCTGGTCCCTCGCCTGTGACTGTGTCTGGTCCCTCACCTGTGATTGTGTCTGGCCCTTCACCTGTGATTGTGTCTGGCCTCTTGCCTGTGATTGTGTCTGGTCCCTCACCTGTGATTGTGTCTGGTCCCTCACCTGTGATTGTGTCTGGCCCCTCACCTGTGATTGTCTGGCCCCTCACCTGTGATTGTGTCTGGCCCCTCACCTGTGATTGTGTCTGGCCCTTCACCTGTGACTGTGTCTATCCCCTCACCTGTGACTGTGTCTGGTCCCTCACCTGTGACTGTGTCTGGTCCCTCACCTATGATTGTAACTGGCCCCTCACCTGTGATTGTGTCTGGCCCCTCACCTGTGATTGTGTCTGGCCCTTCACCTGTGTTTATCCCCTCACCTGTGATTGTGTCTGGTCCCTCACCTGTGACTGTGTCTGGTCCCTCACTTGTGATTGTGACTGGGCCCTCACCTGTGATTGTGTCTGGCCCCTCACCTGTGACTGTGGTCCCTCACCTGTGACTGTGTCTGGTCCCTCACCTGTGATTGTGTCTGGCCCCTCACCTGTGATTGTGTCTGGTGTCTGGCCCTTCACCTGTGATTGTGTCTGGCCCTTCACCTGTGATTGTGTCTGGCCCTTCACCTGTGACTGTGTCTATCCCCTCACCTGTGATTGTGTCTGGTCCCTCACCTGTGACTGTGTCTGGTCCCTCACTTGTGATTGTGACTGGGCCCTCACCTGTGATTGTGTCTGGCCCCTCACCTGTGATTGTGTCTGGCCCCTCACCTGTGATTGTGTCTGGCCTTTCACCTGTGACTGTGTCTATCCCCTCACCTGTGATTGTGTCTGGTCCCTCACCTGTGACTGTGTCTATCCCCTCACCTGTGATTGTGTCTGGTCCCTCACCTGTGACTGTGTCTGGTCCCTCACTTGTGATTGTGACTGGGCCCTCACCTGTGATTGTGTCTGGCCCTTCACCTGTGACTGTGTCTATCCCCTCACCTGTGATTGTGTCTGGCCCTTCACCTGTGACTGTGTCTATCCCCTCACCTGTGATTGTGTCTGGTCCCTCACCTGTGACTGTGTCTGGTCCCTCACTTGTGATTGTGACTGGGCCCTCACCTGTGATTGTGTCTGGCCCCTCACCTGTGATTGTGTCTGGTCCCTCACCTGTGACTGTGTCTATCCTCTCACCTGTGACTGTGTCTGGTCCCTCACCTGTGACTGTCTATCCCCTCACCTGTGACTGTGTCTGGTCCCTCACTTATGACTGTGTCTATCCCCTCACCTGTGATTGTGTCTGGCCCTTCACCTGTGACTGTGTCTATCCCCTCACCTGTGACTCTGTCTGGTCCCTCACCTGTGACTGTGTCTGGTCCCTCACTTGTGATTGTGTCTGGCCCTTCACCTGTGACTGTGTCTATCCCCTCACCTGTGACTGTGTCTGGTCCCTCACTTGTGACTGTGTCTGGTCCCTCACTTGTGATTGTGACTGGTCCCTCACCTGTGACTGTGTCTGGCCCCTCACCTGTGACTGTGTCTGGTCCCTCACCTGTGACTGTGTCTGGTCCCTCACTTGTGATTGTGACTGGTCCCTCACCTGTGACTGTGTCTGGTCCCTCACTTGTGATTGTGTCTGGCCCCTCACCTGTGATTGTGTCTGGCCCTTCACCTGTGATTGTGTCTATCCCCTCACCTGTGATTGTGTCTGGCCCCTCACCTGTGACTGTCTATCCCCTCACCTGTGACTGTGTCTTGTCCCTCACTTGTGACTGTGTCTGGATCCTCACTTGTGATTGTGACTGGGCCCTCACCTGTGATTGTGTCTGGCCCCTCATCTGCAATTGTGTCTGGCCTATTACCTGTGATTGTGTCTGACCCTCACCTGTGATTGTGTCTGGACACGTGAGACTGTAACGCTATGACGTCGTCCATGTACTTGTCTCTCGTTGTCTTAAACTGAGTGTACTGATTGGAAACACCAATCACTGCCAGCCTGAAAACAGAAATTATGATATACCTTACATCTTTAAAATCAAATAAATATACACCTAAAAAAATTTCAGACTAATTAAATGTTAATATCTTTTGAGAGTACTGCTAAAGCAATACATGTCCCCTACTGGCGCAACATATTTTCATATCTCTGAAATTCAAGGGCCATAACTGTGAGAAATGGGTAAATCCCAATAGAAGTCAAATCTGATTTGTAACTTTACATGATACTATCATAAACAAAATTTTAGCTTAATATATTGAGGCGTTGCGAAAACAAAGTCCATAAAACTATAAGTAGGACAGACTGACAGACAGAAGGACACAGATGAAACCTATAGTCCCCTCTGATTGGACCGGTAGGGGACTAGTAACAGCAGTGCATGCTTGAGGATATTATCTTACCATAGCAAGTCATTGGTGTCTTTAGACATCTTCCACGCTAGCTCAAACATTATTAAAGCTGCCTGCACACAAAAAAAAGGAGAAAGAGAGAAATCACATTTTAGTATGAAGAAAAGACATGGTGTAATTGATATTATAAACTTAAGGTAAAAGCATATTTTCTACAACAGAAGGTAAATGACAAAAATAGTTTTAAAAAAATATTTTCTATTTCTAAACATAATGAAGGCATGTGACTGAGATTTGTATGTTATGGGATTGAGTGATTCATAAGCTATGTTTAGCCTTTAAGAGCTTATCATTAAGAGACTGGTAAATGTTGATCTTTATAACCTATGTTCTAATTCTCTGACATACATTCCGTCCTTTAAAACAAGTCAAAGAATAAGACTTCAAACTACATTGATAACAATTTGTTGCTTGTTTGTTATAATTACAATCACTTGTTCATGTCTTGTATACCTTATAAAAAAAGCCACAAGCACACACTTTCAACATAAATAGAGAAAAATGTAAAAATAAAATGTTGTATTTAAAATAAATAAACAGTTATGCATTTACAAATCCAAATCAAAGAGATAATAATCTAAAGCAATATTTACTTACTGATGTCCCATAATATGTGAACTTTGAGTAGTCAAACAAAATCTTAGATCTGAAATATAGAAATATACACAGAACATATATAAATGAAACTTGAGCAAAATCATTTTAAAATAAGTTAAAAAAACACCTGAAACTCTTTACCAAACGGAGTTATTACACAAATATCAGAAGATAAAGTTATATTTGTTTTGTTTTACAGTAGAGAACACTGATTTATTAACGACCAGCTTTTGGATGTCAAACATTTGGTAATTGTGACAGCTCATCTTCAGAGGACACCTGATACATTTCTTCAATAGCAGCAATGGATCTTCTATATGCATTTCACTCAGACAGGACAGCACATACCATGGCCCTGGATATAGTGGGGCACTGGTTAAGATGGGAAAAAATCCAATCAGAGAATGTCCTCCAAGGTGATTAAATCCTTCCACCAAAGCACTTCAGCCGAGAATATCAGTAGTGAACTAGCCCAATCCACTTTAAACACAAACATATATTTTATGAAAATCCCATTTTTCTTTCGTTTGCAAAAGTAATGAAAAGCTCCATATAAAACCCAATAGAAAGATGAGATGTTTAAGAGTTAAACCTGTCTTCTGCCCACAATCGTTTCTCTCTCCGTCTGTCCAGAGTGACTTCATCAAATCTTTTCCGTTTCCCAGGCTGCTGAGAATCATCGCTATCATTTTCAGACTCATCATCGGACTACAAAACAGAAAAAACATAAACAAATAAACAAACTAGAAAAAATATGTTCTAAAATAAAACAAATTCTTAGCCTTTTAAGAAATTGTTGCTAAGACAGACCACAGTAAATATTTCTGATAATGTCACTGCAATATTTAATATATTGTTTCCAAAAGACAAAACAAACTCAATTTGGCAATTAAATTCTTAATTCACAAATAATCTAATTTGAAACTTATTTCAGAAACATAATATCATCTTATACAAATGTCATTATCTGATATTGGAGAGATCGGACCAACAAGCTTGAGACCGTAATAGTTTCAATAAAAAATGCAAGAAGTTGATGAAAATTATGCCCTAGGACAATCTCTCTAAGTCGAGATATTCTGGGTTCGACTTCTTAAGAATACAGAGCTTGAGATAACGACATTTGTATCTTGGAATATTCCAGTAAATTGGTAAATATCTTTAAAACCTTTTTGATTAGGTATATCAGGAAATGTTTGAGAAAAAATTAACCTCATCTCTAGACATGTTGGAAGTGTTCAGGTATATCAGGCAATGTTTTGAGTAAAAACTAACCTCATCGTCTCTAAACACCTTGTCATATTCAGGTATATCAGTAAATTCTTCCTGCTTCATTAATAATTTTACTTGAACTGCGTTATATACATTGTGAACATCTACAGGTCTGTGACTGCAAAAAGAAATAATAGCAACATATATTTCTGTTTGTTTTTTTTAAAAGAGGGAATATTAAAAAGTAGTAGAATCAACCCATCACCTGTCAGGTATGTAAAATCTTATGTAATAAAATTCTTCTGAAAAGATATTTTAATATCAAGTCACATATATAAAATGTCATATAAGAACTGTTTGTCGGGGTTTTTTTTAATTTATCAATGTATAACTGTCACAAATTGTATAAAATTGTGTAGTGTAGCGATTTTATACAAAAAATTTGACTATTTTACATAGACAAATTCACAAACAATTTTTATAATTACAAACAAGAATTATTTTTAGATAAAAATACCCCCAAAAAATCAGTTTATATTATGTCCTTTCCATGACCTGTTTTACATAATGACGTCACATTGGACTTAATGATGTCATGTTCTGAGGTTTATTGAACAATAACATTCAGTTTTTAAGTGATGTCAACCAATCAGAATAGAGTCAATCATATAATGGCGGGAAGTTTGTAATTATATTATCAGAACTCTTAACATAAATGACCATTTATATTATAATAACTTATATAAACAAAATCTTAGAACCACTGACACTGACAAAATCTTATATCACCTGTCACATATGTAAAATCTTATATATTCTTCTGGTTGTAGCAACTCCACAATGTCTACTGCAGCACCACAGTTTATCATAATCACATGCTTTACCTAAAAAAAAAAAAAAAAAAGAGAGGATATTTAGAATATCAAATAAATAATTACATATTAAAACAATTGATAAAAATATCTTTTTTTTATATGAAAGATAATAAAAATTCAACTTGTTAAAAAGTTGGGTTTTGTTTAACACTACTAGAGCACCTTGATTTATTAATCATCTCCTACTGACCGTCAAACATTTGGCAATTTTTACGCAGTCTTACAGAATAAACCCACTACACGTTTCCATTAGCAGAAGGGATCTTTTATATACACCAGTCAATAGGAGAATAGCACATACCAGGAAACATTTCGTTGAGTATTGCGTTGCGATTTGCCACGTACATTTTAGAAATTGTGACAATTTTAAAACATTAAACAGGAATTGCTAATCAATTTTCAACTGACTAGAAATATTGCTTATCAAAATTTTGAAAAAACGAAGAAGTTTGGTTTATTTAACGACACCACTAGAGAATACTGATTTATTAATCATCAGCTATTGGATGTTAAACATTTGGTAATGTTGAGATAGTCTTAGGAGACCCGCTACATTTTTCCATTAGTAGCAAGGGATCTTTTATATGCACCATCCCAGACAGGATAGCACATACCACAGCCTTTGATATACCAGTCATGGTGCACTGGATGGAACAACAAATAGCCCAATGCACCCACCGTCAGGGATTGACCCAAGACTAACCGTGCATCAAGTGAGTGCTTTACCACTGGGCTACGTCCTGCCTCTTATCAAGATTTTGAAAACAAAATGTTACCTGCATACCACAGCCTTTGATACACCAGTCGTGGTGCATTGGGCAATTGAGGAATAGCCCAAAAGGCCACTGACAGGGATCGATCCCAGACCGACCATGCATCAAATGAGCACTTTACCACTGGGCTACATCCCACCCCCAATTTCTGCTAATAAATCTTTAAAAGCGTAAACCTCACCATGAAATTTTTTTTATCTGTTTAATTCTACAAGTCTTTAAACATATACACAAACCCCTTCTGTGTTTTCCACAAAACTTCTCTCCAAATCTTCAAAGCCATTGACTGGCACAATAGTGTAAAGAATCTGGTCACACTGAAACAGGTACTGAAAAATCAAACAACATTCAAGATCACATACAGGTACAGTGAATTGTTTTTACAAAAATCAGTGCATCATACTTGTACTTGTATTCTGAACTATATATATATGCCCTAAATTGTAAGCAGCAATAGAAATAAGCAAACGTTTTCATTTGTCCACCGGACAGGTACATTAAAAAATCTACTTGTCCAGCAAAATGTTCACTTGTCCAGCAAAATGTTTTGTTTTATTGAATGACGTACATTTCGCTTGTCTGTGTAGATTTTCACATGTTAAGATAAACGAACAAGTGCTTATTTCAAACACTAGTACTGCTAAGCATAAACATTTGAAATAGCCATTTTTCAAAAATGCTATATTATAAACTTGAAGGAGGTTTGTTTCCATTGTAAGATGTTTCCAACGAACAGCCATTTTGGTGACTAAAATTACATATTAAATATATTTTCTTGTCCAGAATACCAGTGTCTGTATAAACAAGGTGTTAAGATTTTACCTCCCAATAATTTTTTATGTACGAAAACCACCACAAAATATTATGAAGTAAAATGAAGAATGACTGCTGCACATGGCCAGAAACACATTGCATATACATATAAATACAAGAAAATGCATTAAAACGGAAATATTTTATAATGGCTACAAACTCAAACTACAATTATTTCTCTCCCAAACATTCTTAACAGAGCTTCAGCTTTAGAACAAGTACACATATATACATGTATGTACCTGGTCTTGTTTTGCACCGACATAATTTAGTTTGGGCATTATAAATCCAGTGTTTGAGATTTTAAAAATTTGGCCCGTATCCCAGTTGGATACTAACATTTCAAAATCTGGTGTCCCACCTGAGAATTTAGTATTATATGATATTCCAGTGGGATACTGGATTCTTGAAGTCTGGTATCCCCGGGATATCGGGATACCGTTAATCTCGAACACTGAAATCCGATGAGAATCTATTCTTATGGAATGATTTTAAAATGGGTAAATTACTAAATTGGAAGTGCTCAAGTATAAAAACCTATTATCCATGACTTTGTATTAATTTAAATTTAATTTTCAGTCATTGAGAACACTGTCATATATATACTAGATGTTTTCTATTATAATACACAAACAAGTTGTCACAACATGTACTCACCTGGAGTATCTTACAAGCACAGAGGGCATCAACGTCAAATGCCACCAGCACAAGAACTCTCTAGAAAAAATATATATCAAAGTTCAGTAATAAATACTACAAACATTTTTCTGGATTCACAGCAGAATGTCATTGCAATTTAGTGATATTTTCAACATACTGAATAGTCACTTTACCAAGTATCAAACAGTTTATTAATGATTTTGAAATACTGTAATTAAAATGTTACGCTCCATGCAGATTTGGGGTACTCATTTAGATAGGTCTATTATATCATTTGGTAGCCCGACGGACTACCAGGGTTAGACAACTGGTAGTCTGAGTAAGAAATCGGTAGCCAAAACACCCTGGGCTACCGCTAAGGTCGAGCACTGCATTTATGCATCAATTTGGGAATTTTTAGTGTCACTTGATTTTAGGAAGAGGCCTATGTTCAAATACTGCAGGACACCTGTCATGGCTCCATAATAGGACCATATATTCAGAGTGATGTAAAATATTGACCATTATCCCTCCCCTCTATTGTAAGGGTTAGGGCTAGTTAGATTTATGAATGCCTGACAACTCGGACCAGAGTTCTGAGACAACCCGGCCCGGAGTCCAGAGACAACTCGGCACATGGACAATCTTGTCTATTGTTGAACAATATTGTTGAACAAGTGTTGTTTTTTAAATTAAAGTATTCTCACAGAAATAAAAGAATTTGTTTTTTGTTAAATTGATAAATTGCTGATCCATTTATCTTTGAAGATAGTTTCCGCTGTTCGAATAATTTGTTTTTATTCTACAGTCGGTGACCTAAACATTGGAGATGATCCCAGAAAAAACATGCAAAAGTTATTTATCGTTGTAACAACACTGACTTTTATCTTTTGTTGGACGTTTTATTTCTATGTTCTTTTGGTGATTGGTGTTTTATTACTTTATTATAACTATTTATGTATATGTGTTCTGTTGGTTTTTTTGCGTACATATGTGCGTATGTATTTAATGTAATAAATGTGGGAATTTGGCAAATGATGTCTTTTGCGTTATTTCTAAAGTACAACCGTGTCCGGTGCATCGGCGCGTCTGGTGATTCGGCGCACTTGGTATTTTGCTTGAGTATGCTTAGGAAATTGTCATGTTGTCGGAGTTTTTAACGAACTAAAGTTCAATTCCTTTTTCAATGGTTAATCAAGTATCAACATATTTATTGTTACGGGTGCCATTTTTTTTTTTTTTTTTGAATTATCAATAATTATATAATAATTTCAAAGTAAATCATTCACCTGTGTTCGTGTTTATAAACGCGAAGTAGGTCATCCTTATTGATATTAAGAATGTTAAAACCAGTCTAAAACCACCTTTCCCGCATTTTAAAAATTATAGTAAACAGTATAAATGTAATTATTTTTGTTGTTATTTTTTTATTTAAACCGAAAAAGAATACAAACAAAACGCAAATTTTAGCCTACACCTTAATTGACAGTCATTCCAGTTCACAATTGTCACATTGTTATAAAACATAAAAGCGAAATAAGATCCACGTGTGTGCACAATCTACCCGAGAAAAATAAAATCCATGTAGGCATCTTAGCCATGCATGACAATGAACATGTATGCATCTGTAGTACTGTGTCACTCAAGAAACGATTCCGAAACTGATCATGAGATGGGTCATATCTAACCGTTTATTTTCATAGTAATATTTTTAACAAGACAAAACAAAAAAGTATTAAAATAATTCTGGGACAATAGTGTAGCGTTTATGGGCTAAAAGTGAGGTCATGGGCGGTTTATAAATAGCGGGGTCAACGATCTACATCTACTGTGCCGAATCACCGGACATGCAAATCGTTTTGGATACAAGGGGGTGCCTATATTTATGTACCATTTTAAAATGTTTATTTACTACAGGCATAAAACAGTTTGTAGTGTATTTCAGATTAGGCACTTCTTCATTGGTGAGAGACGCATTTTATTAAATATTTTACAATGTTCACATAGACAATAGTCCTTGAAAGCTTAGGTGCGCCGATACACCGAACAGCACTGTACAATACTTCTAGAAACCCATCCGACACTACGATATGCACCTACGACATACACAATTGTCATTCTTAATGGTGACCATATAGTTAGCGGTATCTATCAGTATAATGCATTATTATTACTATAGTACAATACTTCGACACTACGACATGGCCAACTATCATACTTAACACGCATATGTGTCACAGCATGCCCCGTCTATCAGTCTAATAACTAGGCCCCATGGCCGAGATGTCTTGCTCTGGTCCCCAGATTTATGGTTGTTATTTTTAGGGGGGGGGGGGGGTAACAGATGGAAATCTTTCCCGGAGTATAAAACATATTATACTTTTCTTATCTGCAGTTATTTGTGCAGTGATCATGTGTGGGATAGATTAATTTGTAGTTATTTATCACCCACAATAAGCCTTATTATAAGGCAAGGATTGCATTATTATGATTATTAAAGTTATTATTATTATTTTAATAATTAATGCAATCACCAATGCTGTGGTGCTAAAGTTAATATATTTTATTTTATGATATTCTAAGTTGCTGACAAACCTGATGTTGTATGGCATCATAAAAACCTTGCTTTAGATCTTTAACAAACATTACTTTTGTTTCTCGCGAACATCACAAAATCAACTTTGCCGCGTTTTGTGCTAGAATCTCTACAGCTTTGTAACGTTTTATGTGATTGGCTACACTGTATTCTGACGATGCTGGCATTTAGATTATACTTTATGGGCAAATGAATGATAAATATATCCAAAAATAATATCGTGTAACAATTTAAAAAAACTGTTTGGTATCTGTGAACTCTGTTCATAAAAAGTATCTGACGCAATGATATTAAGGCAAAATCATTATATAAAGTGGAAGTAGCTAAAGACCAGAACGAGCCAATAAAATCACTTTTAACATTTCGCTTCATCAAACCAGGAAGTAAACAAAAACATGCGCTCTCAATAGATCCGGTACAGCTGTTTTGGGACTTGTTATCGTCGCCAAAAGACATTTTTGCATTGTGTAACATTCTAACATTTCGTCTGTTCTGGTTTTAAACTGAAATCGAGAATGGTACATATATATTTGTTACAACTGTTGTTCTTTAGAAGTTACACGGTCCTTGTACTTTTGTTATAGTTGTAACTGTCTCAATGTTATTATATTATTCATGATCATGAGTTTTTCCTTCGAAACCCAAACAAACAAAATTGGTAAATTCCAGTGAATGAGACAAGTTGTAAAAATAACAACATATATCACTAAATAGTATTTTTGTCGCATCGTCTTATTGACCATTAAAAAACCCCATCTAATAACGAATGATTCGATTTTGTGATTTTTTTTTTTTTTTTTTAAATGTGAATCATGAATGACATGTCGATGTCCTATGTCACAGTATGTGACATGTCTGTAATTTTTATTTGGACAGTGATTAAAAATACTCCATTTGTGTACTGTTAACCAAACAAGAATTAAGATATGTTGGGAAGAATCATAGTCACTTCGTACCCATTTCGTACCATGCTGCCTGGTCATTTCGTACCTTGGTCATTTTGTACCATTGCAAAAAGTCATTTCGTACCCAAGTCATTTCGTATACCCTAGTCATTTCGTACCATTGTGAAAAGTCATTTCGTACCCCAGTCGTTTCGTACCCTAGTCATTTCATTCCAGTATATAGAAAACGAATTGACTATAGCATAAAAGCAGTGGGTTTTGTTTTAAAACTTTATTTTGACAGTTTGAAAACCAGAACACGTTATTGTGCAGCATATCGTTATTGATACCCATAATACCTGTCAACTGTATTTCCATTTTACCTGCCGTATATGGTATTTACTACTAACTGCCAACTTCGATTTTGTGTGAAATGGCTCCAGATAATTAATCAAAAACAACAAAACAATATAATGAACCAACAAAATATTATTTATTTAATAGGTCTTCTTTTCAGACTTGCTTATTTGCATCTTATTTGTTTAAAAAATAAACAATAACAGCCATTAAAACATTAACTACCTTACTAATTGCCAAATTAGCCAATTGCTAATGTTTATATAAATTATACAAAGTGGCAATAATTTTTAGTCTTTTGCTGATAAAATATCCCTTAAATTAACCACAAATTTGTAATTTAATGTTGTTTTGTAAAAGACATTACCGGGGTGATTGTTATAAATTATTATACCATGGTACGATATGACTTTCAGTTATGGTACGAAATAACCAAGGTACGAAATGACTTTTTGCAATGGCACGAAATGACCAAGGTACGAAATGACTTTTTGCAAAGGTACGAAATGACCAGGGTACGAAACGGCCAAATTAGGTACGAAAGACTATGGTACGAAATGACTAGCAACCGTGGAGAATGACATGTCTACTTGGTGGAATAAAGATGCTGTAAAAAGAGCACTAGAATTTATAAGTCATTTCATTGAAGAGGTGAGGACGAGACCCCATCATTAACCTGAGATATATTTTACCAGATACTCTTAATGTATGAGCAGCCACAAATCTTGCTGGCAAAATTATAATTTTTTTTGTCGAAAGTCGCCAAGTTATTAGCAGTAGTGAGAGAAGTCGAAGTCGCCGTAATATTTTGGACCTAGTCCGATATAAAAAACAACTACACAACAGACGTCATAACACTGACTTGTTTAGTGTTGTAGCTCACTTGGCACCTTGTTGCCATATATTACTGTACATTAACATGTCGTGCCATTTGCTGTGACCAGTTAAGCGTTGTTAATCCTCAGCCACATTCATTTCAGTTATGCCAGAATTTAATGCTAATTAATACTTTAATTTTAACATAATGGTACATTATCAACTACTTAATAATATCACGTTTTTAATGAAACATACAATTGTTTTGTTTAAATTTTATTACCAGAAGTAGTATTTTATATAAAAATATTACAATTAGAACCGAGTATAATTCAGAATGTTTCCTGTTGCACATGGAACATGGCAATCATTATGAAATGGAGCGATAAATGTTTACTTCGCCTATTTTTTTCAAACTTTTCCCCTTTTCTTCTGGGAAGGGAGAAGTCACTTTTACTTTTTCAGTTCTATATTAGGGCCTGATGAGAGAACAGTTCTAAAGAAATTTAGCAGAATGTTTTCGTTAAATAGTTACATTTTATTTATAAAAATAAATACATGTACATTTTTTAAAAATCATAAAATTTTCTTTTCAAAGTTCTTTATGGATACAATTAACATAAAAATGTCCAGTAAATAAACCGTATTATGGACATATAGACGTATATGTGTGTCTAGTTTAAGTCAGTCATTTGACATAGTTAGTGTAGGTGATTCTTCTATCATGAGCTTTTGTTTTAAAAAACCCCAAAATAAATGGAACTAAAAAATCCCTGTGAACAGATGTTTTCTTCTTCTACCTTTTTTTTTTTTTTTTTTTTTTTGCTGTAGCTGTTAGGTTCAAAGAAAAACTATTCTCTGTGGTTTAAAACCTGTTGGTTCACTTTCAAAGTAAAGTTGTCCCAGAAATGAATAGACAAAAGAAATTCAAATTCAGAACATTTGTAAGAGCAAACCTGATTAAATCTATACTTAATTTAAGGTGGTAACCTGAATTTAACCATCTGCAAATTTTCAAGTTGTTAAATTAATGGATTTTTTACATATTATATATAAATGCACTTAATCTTACTAGGGGCGACACATAGCCCAGTGGTAAAGTGCTCGTCTCATGCACAGTTCATTTCTCATTGGTGAACTAATTGGGTTATTTTTCGTTCCAACCAGTGCACCATGACTGGTATATCAAAGGCTGTGGTATGTGCTATCCTGTCTGGGATTGTACATATAAAAGAATCCCTTGCTACTAATGGAAAAATATAGCAGGTTTTTTCTCAAAGACTATTATGTAAAACTTACCAAATGATTGACATCCAATAGCCGATGATTAATAATCAATGTGCTCTAATGCTCTGTCATTAGACAAAACACACTTGAACTTTAATCTTACTAGTAAGTAAATTTTTATAACAAGCAGCATATGATGTTCATAAATTTGTTTATTGGTAACACCCTCCTCCCCAATTCTTTCTCTTTCTCCTTTGTTTTGCCTTGCTTACTGTGTTTCTATTTCTCTGTCTCACTCTTAATATAAAGATGAATTAATAACAAATTACTTTGCGCATGGGTTTTATATTATTTTTAGTTTGGGTTTGGACACATGTTTCCTGAAGTGGGCCGGACTTTTCAAACAACATACAGATGTTATTCAGTGTCCATGCTTGGGGATCGGGAGGATGTGGAACGTGGTGGCAAGAGTAAGTACAGTTTATTAGTGCTTTTTATAACGTTGTACAGCAGTATGAAAATACAGTCGTGTACAGGTTACATGTATATCTGTTATTAGGGTTTCTAGATTGTGATAGCCCCACTGCTGTGGTTAGTGATATTTCATGATGGGCTAGTAAATAACTACTATTGCCATGCCCAATGGCTAGTGAAAAAGAAAGTTGTCAAATGCTACATTTAGGTCTATTTTGTAAATGTGAATATTCTACCCTCACCCCCAATCTGTTTTTAAGCTCCTCTCCCTTTTTAGGTGACATATCTGCTTATTACTATTAGTAAAATAGCATTTACTTAAATTAAAGTACTGGTAGTGCTAGTGTATTTTTAATTGTGGCTAGTACATTTTTTAAATTACTGATCCCATGGCTAGTGTATTTTATAAAAATTCTAGAAGGCCTGCCAATGTTATGTAGCCTATACTAATTCTGGGAACATTTTGTTTTCAAAATTTTCCTTAGCAACAGTTGAAATTCAATTTTAAAAATATTTAGATACTTCTGAAACGTATGTCTGTTTACTTAAATAAAGAAAATGAAGTATTTAGATTTATTGTTCTAAATAAAGCTGTGTTTTAGTTTTTTTAATGTATAAAATATGTATATTTTTGTTTCCAGTTATTATGCCACCATCTGCCCTGGATCAACTAAGTAAGTTTGTCTTTTGTTTGTTGGATCTTAGTTATTCTATGTAAATATTTATTAGATATATGTTTTTAATATAACTAATTTTAAGTTGGTCCTTTAAAGCGGCAGTATCTGGAATATTTTTATTATTTAAGCATATAGAACAGAAAATCCAATTACGTTTGGTGCATATATGATGCCGCACTCTGCATTGGTTTCACTATGCTGGCTTATCCAGGTCAAAAACAAAGCCAGTATTTCTAAAGTGGGACTCTTTTGACGGGCTCCTACCGATCTCGGTTTTCATTGGCTTATCACAAGTGTGGAATTCCCCAACAAGAGATCACGTGAGATTTCGCAATTTTTGAACAGATTTAACTGTCTTGATTGAGGATTCGTGTCGTATCTCCAAAACATATTTATATCCATAGAGGTATGGTACAATGCCTTTCCAGGGGTTGGTGGGTGAGGGATTTGCCTTGAACTTTTGACAAAATGGAGTTACCTACCCTGATTAGAGGAGGTAGAGGAAGAGGGTACTGTGTTCGAATTACGTAACATTTTTCAAGACTATGTTATTTTTATTCATTACTTAGACCTAAAAAGGTGTTTTTTGGAAATGCGCGGTCAGTCTAGGATCGATCCCTATCGGCGGGTATATAAAAGACCATGGTATGTGATATCCTGTCTGTGAGATGGTACATATAAATGATCCCTTGCTAAAAAAAAATGTAGCGGGTTTCCAAGGCGCGTGTGCAGGGATTTCAGTGGGGTTGGGGTTATAGACTGTGTTGAGCGAAGTTTATGTGGGGCCATGCTCCCCCAAAAAATACATTTCAACTTTTTTTAAGCATGGGCAAGTAAGCGTTTCGACCTCCAATACCCTCCCCCTGCACATACACCCGATTCTTCTCTAAGATTATATGTTAAAATTACCAAATGTTAGACATCGAACAGCAGATGGAAGGAAGGATAGGATATGTTTTATTTAACGATGCACTCAACACATTTTATTTACTGTTGTATCGCGTCAGATGATTATTAAATCAATATGCTCTAACTTTGATGTCGTTAAACACCTCCTCCCCCCTAACTTTACCCTTTCCAAACGAAATAATATTTATTTAAGTATATTTTATTTAAAAAAATATATACATGATTAATGTGTTACTAGTATACAAACTAAACTTTGAAAGTTCTACTAACACTTTATAAAATATTAATTCTGAAATAGGAATGTACGATTGTCAATAATACATTGTTAAGATCAAACCGGTTTTAACGAAAGACCCTAGTACCGTATCCTCAAACAAACGTTCTTCGTACAGCGCAAGATTTCTCGTTTAATTTTTTGAGACGAACCCTACAATTTGAAATCAGCAAATGTACATGTTAACTGAAACTGACAATAGGCTATCGTTTGTGCTTTGCCGAGTTATGGCGGCACAGGCGACGAATAAAGCGTATACTTTTGACGATCTCCGTTCATAGCGAACACACACAAGTTTTTGAAAAGTGCATTTGAGCTTGTATTTTATATGTGTACATGATGTTATAATATGGTAACCAGAGAATGTAACTTTAATTAAAATGAACTTTTTCATATGTTACTACATCTTACCAGTTATTAGTCCCATACATGTCCAATCGGAGGGGACTGTAGGTTTGATCTTCATCTGTCTGTCCATCCTTCCATCCGTCTGTCCCATATAGTTTTTCAGATGTTTTTTTCCCAGTGTGTTGAGATATTGAGCTGAAATTTTGTGTATACTTTTTCATATACTATTACAAATCAAGTTTGTCTTTCATGATGGTTTCATGAGTTATGGCCTTTGAACATAGGAGATATGGAAATTTGTTTTCCATACTTTTTCCCACAATGCCTCTAGATACTAAAAATTTATGTATGGATTTACAATATACTATATTTGTTACAAATCACATTTGATTTTCATGACAATTTAACCATTTTTGATAGAGTTATGGCCCTTGAACTTAGAATATATGAAAATTTGTTTTCCGGACTTCTTTTTTAGCAATGCCTCTAGATATTGAGCTGAAATTTTTTGTACATAGCTTTATCATGTACTTTTACAGATCACGCTTGAATTTCATGTCAGTTTACCCATTTTTACAGAGTTATAGTCCCTTCAACTTAGGTTATACAAAAAATTAGTTCGGCCCACTAGGAGACATGTATTGCTTTAGCAGTACACTCTGAATGCTTGTTATAATGATGTTTATACATGCATACTACATTTGGCTGGGACTCTTTTTGTATTAGCCAATAAATGATGGTTCCAATATTTAGATGTAATTTAAGATAGTGATCACACCATGGTGATATAAAATCCAGAAGTATTTTTCTCTGATGCTTTTAGACTGGATGTCTGTTTAGTTAACCATAATCTATGAAATAGGTTGTAAATACATGTAATAATAACTGTACCCATTATTACTATCAGCTCGTCTCAACATTCAGTATCCAATGTTATTTAAACTTGTGAACAAGAAACACAACCGAGAAACCCACTGCGGAGTCCTGGAGTTCGTAGCAGATGAGGGAAGAATATATATTCCATACTGGGTAAGCATGTTTTTTTGTATACACTACACAGTGTATTGAAAGTGTTCTAAATTGACATATACAGATATAAAGTACCAGTACTTTAAATATGCAGTGGCAAGTATATTTTTAATATTTAAGCATTTTGAATAAATCATCCAGTTTTGTGATATGTATCTACCTCTGATTCACCATTCTTTGATTTAAAGTTGGTTTTGTGTTTTGAATTAAGTTATTAAACAGTGCTATGGGGTTATAAAGTGAGATTGCAGCTTTAAATTTAACATAAGCACTGTATCATTTTAAACATTTTTAAAGTTAGGTATTAAAAGTACGTAAGAGGTAACACTGTCCTAAAATAATGAAAGTTTCTTTTTAGATTGAATTTTGTTTTAAGTATTGGTTAATCTAATAGAAATAAACAGCTAAAGTAACCAGAGGAGCAAATAATGATTATGAACTTTGGAAATGAATGTATTATGAAGATAAAGTGTCTTATTGTGCTACACATTTAAATGTAAGAAACTAGTTAATACTGTAAGTTATTTTTAAAAAGGTTTTCTTTATGTTTGAATGTATGGAACCCATGCTTGTTCATTGGGTTAGATCTGATCTTGTTTTTGTTTCCAGATGATGCGTAATTTACTGCTTGATGAAGGTGGTCTTGTCCAAATAGATAACGTCTCACTTTCTGTAGCAACGTTTGCCAAGTTTCAACCGCAGTGTGTTGATTTTCTCGATATTACCAATCCAAAAGCTGTGTATCCTTTGTTATTGTTGTTTGTAATGGTGTAGATATACTATACTATACTAGTGATGTACTCATTGACAAAGCAGATTTAATTATGATAGCTTTACTCAGATTCTATTTACAACATGATTAGTTTTTATCTCTTGTGAAAAACACTAACATGTTTCACAAAAAATTACGGTAAAAATGACCACAAAATTTAAAATATTGAAATACTCACTAGCATTTTGCGGGCTGACAACCAAAGTTGGTTATATCCACTCATTAGAAAAATGAGAGTAGTACAATATTTAACATTTAGTTTTTTTTAAATGTAGTTCATTTTTTCTATATTTAATTGAAGAGATGGAAATCTCTTCTAAATAAACAAATAAAACTGCTTTCTTTTCAGATATTTATGAAATTTTTTAAAGATTAAAACTTGTTAATCTGAAAACTATTAACTTTGAACAGAACCAGTTACGCTTGTCAGAGACCTCAACATGAAAAAATTGAAGTGATTAGTTGCTCCCCAAACTTAGATTATGGGGAGCCATTTACGATATTACCATTTTAATATCATATAAATTCTCATGCTAAGAGGAGTTAAAATTACTGTCCTTGAACTAGCCTCGGTGGAATGATGGGAAGCAACAGTGGTGCTCCCCATAAATGGTGAGGTCTGTTGCCAGTTCTTGATACCTGTATACAATAACTACAGTGGTGCAGAAAGTACTTGCCCGCTCGCTAAATGCGAGTAAAAAAATTCATGGACGAGTTGAAAAATGCAACTACTGATCTAAAGGGCGATACAATTGTTGTTTTTTTTTAGGGGGGTGGAGGGTTAATTTTGAATTCTCTAAATCTATATGAAAGAAATGTGAAAAACTTTGTCTTTATTAGAATATTTCCATATATATTGAATATTTCAAAATATCTTGATGTGAAGACAGTGTAGATTATAATATTATTAAACATAAATATACTGTTCTATAGACAGGTTTTTCCAATTGTCGCTCAGCAGTTTATGACGTTGCCGATAGATGGCGTAACCGTACTGTCGCCATTAAGGGAGTGAAATTGACGCAACAATAACATGTGACGGCATTGCAGCTGGGTGCAATTTCAGTCTTTATGACTTTTTTGGAACTTTTTGCAAAAGCAGCAAAACCAGTCTCGGATAATTCAACCTTATTTAAAGATTGTATATTCATATCAATATCGGTGGAAATCTGTGAATGATTAAAAACATAAATAATAAAGCACCTATATATGCCAATACAAAAGCATAGCAAATAAATTAAACACACGCAAGTGTAAATAATTTTGATGGTTATTAAGTGAAACTTTACTGAATGCAGTCTAAAATATAGAAACGTATTTCAATTATGTACATTTGTAGAAAACGTGGTGTACCATTTAAAAAAAAGAAAGACTAGAGTAGATGTCAACGTTTAGCTGTTACTATTAGCTCTGGGATATTCCAGATATGGTCACCTGGGGTTGAAGTGGGGTGCAGTTAACACTGCCAAATATTTATCTCTTATTTATTTTTATTTTATTTATTTTTATTTTTTATATACATACGAAGTTATTATGATGTTAAATGTGTGCGATAAAATGATAAATAAATAATTTACTGATGTAACATGCATGCATGCTACACCAAAAATCCCACCCCTACCCATTTCGTCGAAATGTTTTAGTTATTTAGTTATTTTATTATTATTATTAATTAATTATTTAATTAATAATAAAAATAAATAAATATATTTTTTTTATTTTTTTTATTTATTTGTTATTATTTTATAATTATAATATATATTTTTAAAATTATTATCTTTTGTTTTTTGGAATTTAAAAAAAAAAAAATTAATCATCCACAATATACAACACTAAATTACCTCGAAAATGCGCCTCTGATTAGTCATAAAATGTTCTATATGCTAGTTAATTACGAAACGAACCACTTTGACAAAACAAAACAGGATGGGGGGGTCATCTGATACTCTCGTCTGCTGAGGCTAAAATATTGTTTTAAAGTTCAATATATTAGGCTATACAAGTGTCCAGGGAAATTATATTTGTTTGCATAAGTTTAAATTATTCGTTATGCTTTTATGTTTGTGTGTATATATACATACTTTATTATTTACATTTTTTATGATTAATACACTTCCACCAACTTTGATATGAATCTACAATCTTTAAATGAGGTTGTATTATTTGACATACTGGTTTTGCTTTAACAAAATATACTAAAAAGGTAATAAATACTGACAATGCACCCAGATGCAATGCCTTCACATGTTATTATTGTGCGAGTTTCACTCCCTTAATGGCAGACCGATCACATGATTCTAAACATGGCCACGCACACTACTTTGACGTCACTGGCCAATAAACCTGTCTATAGGCAGGGCTTCTGGCAGAAAGAAAGTTTTAGGTATGGCACTATGGAATTGAATATTTACAATGTGTGTGCTGAATGCAACCACAGTCAACCTTCCCCAGAAATAAAATGGGTTAGATTTAGGCTCAGAGTTAAGAAAATCATACTGTAATGATAAGAGTAATTAATTTTGTCAAAATCTGCAAAAAACTGTATGGCACCATACCCGTTTTACCCTCTGGCAGAAACCTTGATAGGCTGGCGGACTAGTAGAAATTGGCTAGTAAACGTTAGTTGGTTCTGGTCTGGTGGGCTAGTGAAATAATCTTCATTTCTGCACCCCTGAACTAAATGTAAACTACAGGTAAACATTACACCTAATCCTAACTAAAGAAGTGAAATATTAAGTGTTTTTTTTCTTCTTGATATTTTTACTCCTTAAAACCAAATGCCTGCTGTTAAGTCCAGTTTGGGACTGTGGATTTTATCGGGATACTCTTGTTATTAATCTTTAACTAAACACAGCTTGGAAAATGCATTGAGAAACTTTGCCTGTCTTACTGCTGGAGATGTAATAGCTATCAAGTACAATGACAAGGTGAGATGTTCGTTACTTACTCTGTATACAGTGAAACCTCTCAAAACCGGACCCTCTGTAAACCGGAATTCCCTCAAAACCAGACATCTTTCACAGTCCTTTTTTAAAAATCGGTAAAGAACTTAACCTCTCTAAACCGGATACCTCTTAAAACTGGACATTTTACTTGGTCCCAAGGGTGTCCGGTTTAGAGAGGTTTTACTGTATTATTTATTATTTAACAAAAGGACTATAATTCACTAGCTGGCACACTATGTTTCCTTGTTTGCTGTGGCTTTGTTTTCAGTTCCCCATCTTCAGGCAACATTAAAAATTAAATGTGTATCCTATTATTGTCATTTATTTTTATGAGAACCTGTTTTTTCTACATTCTGAAGTTCAACTGACAGCTTTTCATCAAACACTAGAAATGTCAGAATTATGCTTTCATGATACAAAATATTTCTGAAAAGTTTGTTTGTCAGTAGAACTAATTAATTTATTAATCATATGCTTTTGGAGGTCAAACAGTTGATAATTCTAACAATACTTTAGAGAAAACCTGCGACCATAGATTTTTCCATGAACAGCATATTTTCCCCACAGACAGGGCAGCACATACCGTGACCTTTGATATGTTTGTTATGGGGGCTGGTTGGGATAACAAGAAACCCTTCGACCCAAGCACCTCAGGTGAGTGCTCAACTTACTGAGCTAAATCCCGTCCCCATTCTGAAAAGAGATTTTCTTTTAAATACACATTCTTATACCAGTTTCTGTTTCCGTGGTTTTGGCATTCAGTCTTTTATTAGTTGTGCATCCATTTGGGAGCGGAGTGTAGTTTGGAGGCAGAATACTCGCCTGGAGTATCATTAAATATTACTTTCCAATGTTCTTCTCAACAAGATCAACTTTTTACTGCTCGTATTGTAAAATTAGAGGTAAATTAGTTTCATAAATACTGCTATTGTATGATGTAGTGTTACTGTTTTTACTTTCAGATTTACGAGTTGTGTGTTTTGGAAACAAAACCAGGAACAGCTGTTTCAATCATCGAATGCGACATGAATGTAAGTTATCATATGTGGTATTTATGGTATGCTTATGTGTTGTATGAGAGCCATGGTCCTTTTGTTTGTTTATCTATCAAGCATAAATAACTACAAAAGAGGGGAACATGAGACTAAACCATACTTTAAAATTGTATATGGTTGACAACTTTGGAGTTGAAAACCTGCTTTTACGACAGAATTTGTCACCATAACTATCACAGACATCTTTTCAATGTTATTTTGTAGTCACAATTTAGTGTATTCATTTTCACATTTTCTTTTGAAAATGGTGGCTATTTTGAGTAGGTAGTTGTCATACATAGTTAAAATATATAGAAATAAAAATGCTTTAGGGTAGGGAGGGGAGGGCCTCAATGTGATCATCATAAACAGGTGGCAGCATAATCAGGTTCAACTGTTTACAATATTTCCTGATCAATCTACATCAAGCCTTCACAAGTTGCCCAAACATTTGGTTTCTTCATGCATGAGTTATACAATTTTATTTAACATAATCTATTTTAACATTAAAGTGTAAAATTAACTGATTGATTTGTCTGTCCTAGCAACACAAATTTATGTAGTTTTTTTAAATGAAAAACATTTAAGTAAAATGCTAATTAGGAACAATTCTTCGCACAAAAGATTATTTCATGTTTATTATTCATCAGATGTAAATAAATGTTTCAAAAATGGTACAGAATGTTTTGAGGGCATAATCTCTCTTCAGGTTATGTAAATTTAGAATTTGTGAAGTCCTGTACATGGTACTTTATGATGAGTAATATTTTTCACTGGCAGGTTGACTTTGCTCCTCCAGTAGGTTATCAGGAGCCTAAAAGACAACGACCACATGATGCATCAGATCTGGAAACTGATAGTGCAGTAAGTTGAGATTTAATTGTTATTTAGCAGCTTTCATTGATTATTTGTAGTTATTTCTGTGCTTGTATCCAATTAAGGTTCAAGCAAGCCGTCTTGGGCACACACCTCAGCTATCTTGATTGTTTGTCTAGGACAAAGGGTTAGTTGGTAGTGAGAGAGAAGAGGTGTAGTGATCTTACACCTACCCATTGGTGGAAGCTGGTAATTGGCTGCAAACCCAGTATCTACCAGCCTTATGTCCATTGGCTTAACCGCTACACCATTACATGCTGGTTGTATAGCTGCTTATTACACCTTTCCATTATTCTTTGATGTTATCACACTGATACAGTGTGTATAATGTAGACTGCTACTATTAAGAGCATATGATGGTTAAGGCAATAAAATGTGTATTTGAGGAGAAATAGCATGTTAAAAATGTATTTATGTGTACAAACTTGTTTGTTTTTATTTTTAAATTTTCATTTTCTGTCAAACATTAACATTGCTGTAGAGTTATGCAGTTTTATAGTTATAATGTTACCATCTGTTTTGCCTTGTTTACCCATACATGAAATGCTCGAGCTCCTGTCATGGGTCTTCTCTTTTTTTTAACTTAAAGAATAAATCATGTTATGGTGTTATGGTGTCATGTTATTTTACACCTAGTAAAATATTATTATTTTAGGTCTGGTTGTGTGAAATTGGTTTCTTCCGAGTTCATAATCAGCAGCCAGTTTATCTGGCATTACAGCACTCTAAATTTTCAAATCATTGTTTTTTAATTAGTCTAAGAGTTAGGAATGTTCAAACATCATGATACTTCAGTGGAACACAGGGTTAGCTCGGACTATGTTTTGCCAAATTATCTATTAAACGCCCAAAACTTACAAAAACCGACCATTATTTTCAACAAAATGTCAATCAATACATGAAATTCTTTCGCCAAATTAAAATAAAATTTGCCAGTTGTGTTTAAAATTTGCAAATGGCGAATTTGGCGAGTAGCAGAGCTAGCCCTGGGAACAGCTTTTTACAAACTTTTAAGTAGTTACAAAAAGCCTGACACATGAAAACACTGTCTTTAGCTTAAGTAAACATTCAGACAACTATTAAGACAATAGTCTGAGTAAGAAACTGTTTATTTCAACAATAAGTACTATACAGTGTGGTAAGAGGAACACAAACCTTTAAGGACTTCTTAAATTTGGTTTCTTCAAAACAGTACAGAAAAATGCTATATTTGAACACCTGAAATTCAAATTTTCTTGGGGGAGCACACCCCAAACTCTGCCAACAGGTTCAATCTTTTGGGCTCTCAAATTTCCATTACCCAGACCATCACACTGACGGTGGTGCCCCCACCCCACCCACACTTTCAAAGACACTCTTCAGGACCTGTGTTTGAGGGGAATCTTAACTAAATTTATTTATTTTTCAGATGGCTTTAGATGACGAGGATAATACAGATTTCAGGGTAAGAATTTATAGCTCTGATGTTTAGGTAATGTAATCATTTCATATTTTCTGAGGCATTAACATATTAATCATTTATAAATCATGTGGAGCTCAAATTCAGACTTGCTGTTAAGTAGCTGTCTTTAACACACACTATATCTGCCTTGAGTTCAGGCTCTATAAAGAAACTACTTATAGTCCAGGAACTATGTCTTATATGACTAATGCTGACAAGCTACTGCCATTTTGACTAGTTGAAAAGAAAATAGAATTTTGCCCTGATGTATTTTAGCTTGGGCTGTGATTATATAATTTAGGCATTTGTACATGTTTACAGGCATTCAGTGGCCAGGGCAACAGACTGGATGGCAAGAAGAAGGGAACAGATGCTCAATCATCTGTGGCAGATGGCTCCGTTCAAAAAAGGTAATATAGTTTACACACCTGTAGTAATTGGAGAATGTCAACTGTTTTAAGACTACAATAGATTGTTCTGTGTTATTTCTTTCTATATTGTGGAATTAATCATGTAATCCTCATACATATGCCCTGTTCTAGCTAAAGCAATATTAATATAGTTTTCTGCTAATAGCTGATGATATTTGTATATACATGTAAACTTAAGAGGTAGTGAAATAGAACTGACCTTATCGATTCATATGTGAATTATAAGTATTATTATATATAACTGTTTTTAGTGTATTAGATTGTGCCAGTTTGCCAAATACTCAGTGCATAATATACTACAGTAGAATCTCGTTGGCTCGACCTTGGAAGGGTCGTACACACCGCAACACTCGAACCAAAAACGAAGTCCCGAGTTTTTTGTTCGGTAAACCCGTATATTAACTGATGATGGGTCGAACATGCCCAGGGTCAACTTCGCTCGAACTAAATTATCGGTCCCGACTGTGATATTAGCTATATTTCCCTTGAACTGGTGATCCATCAAATATCAAATGGGAAAACCACAGAAAAGGACCAACAATTGCTACACTTGCGCAGTTGGTTATTACAACCTTCAGATTAATTATTTAGGTGGAACGAGCTATAGATGAATCGGGGAATGGCAACAATAGCCATGCAATCCTTTCTTTACCATACTTGTCATGGTGTTTGTTAATCGGCTATCGGTAATGAGCTTTCAAGTACAGCTAGTGTTACGGTACCTGTTAGAGGAACTGTGATACCAATTAAACAATTATTGCACAAAATGACCACGGCGTGAAGCGTTACTTTGAACACGTCTACAAGACCAGTTTTAAATGAAACAATGGGCGAGTTAATCAAATGTCATCACTTCAGCAAACATACATTTAATTACTACTGCGTCACACAATTGGAGTAATTACTAATAAATTCTTTCACTTTGATATTTTGCTATATAACACCTTGATAAAATGGTTAAGTTTGCAGTTACCAAAATAATATGTATCTCATTCAACTTTCTAACTGATGTTACGAAAATATCCGATGTTGACCAAATGGTTCGGTCGAACACTTTCTCCAGCACCAACGGGGTTCGAGCCAACGGGATTCAACTGTATTTTATCCTGTAATCACTGTTTCTTTAGGCCGATTAAAGCAAAGTCAGAAACGTATACTAGCAGATTATGACTTTTGATGTCACTGTGACATCACACACATAGCTACATTACAAAATTGCTCATTTGACCTCTAGGTTATTGTACAATGTAGCTGAAATAACAGAAATAATAGCTTTTCACCTTAATTTTTAAGGTCTGCAGGATAAAGACAATAACTAATTAATGTCGTAGGATATCGACTTTATCCTGTTCAGGCTGAATGACAAATATCCTTTTCTTACCTTCACAGGATAAAGCCGATATCCTACGTCATTAACTAGTTATTCTCTATTTTAAATCTTCAGTTAATAGTTTTATGAAAGAAAGAAAGAAAGAAATGTTTTATTTAACGACACACTCAACACATTTTATTTACGGTTATATGGCGTCAGACATATGGTTAAGGACCACACAGATTTTGAGAGGAAACCCGCTGTCGCCACTAGATGGGCTACTCTTCCGATTAGCAGCAAGGGATCTTTTATTTGCACTTCCCACAGGCAGGATAGCACAAACCATGGCCTTTATTGAACCAATTATGGATCACTGGTCGGTGCAAGTGGTTTACACCTACCCATTGAGCCTTGCGGAGCATTCACTCAGGGTTTGGAGTCGGTATCTGGATTAAAAATCCCATGCCTCGACTGGGATCCGAACCCAGTACCTACCAGCCTGTAGACCGATGGCCTGCCACGACGCCGAGGTCAGTTAGTTTTATGAATGCACTTAGTTGAATCTCCTGTATACATGGTTTAATTTTCTGATTTAAATAAAAACAAATTTAATTTTCAGAGGCATTCCAAACTACAACTATAAGAAAGGGACGATAACCTTCATCAGAACATCACGACCTGTAGCCAATGGCAATGTTGAGGTGAGTAATTCTTCATCCATATACATTTTGGACGGGTTCTGCACTGAGGCTTAAAGAGATATATATATAAAATTGTATTGATCTTTATTACAGAATTTTTTATTAAAATATTAACAAAATCACTAATATTTACTTCCTTTTTAGGCCTGTTTTCAAAACTTTTAAAAATAAAATAAATTATTGTAACAATTGTCTACTAAGCCAGAATCTTTTAAGGAAATCAGTGTCAGAGTGTCTTCTTTAAAACAAATGTTACAGTTAACATATTGCAAGACATGTAATAGCTACTTATTAACAAGTGTGCTGATGAACTAACACATACATGTATATTTAGGAAAGGAAAGGAAATGTTTTATTTAACGATGCACTCAACACATTTTATTTATGGTTATATGGCATTGGACATATGATTAAGGACCATACAGATATTGAGAGAGGAAACCCGCTGTTGCCACTTCATGGGCTACTCTTTTCGATTAGCAGCAAGGGATCTTTTATATGTATCATCCCACAGACAGGATAACACATATCACAGCCTTTGATATACCAGTTGTGGTGCAGTGGCTGGAGCGAAAAATAGCCCAGTGGGCCCACTGACGAGAATCGATCCCATACTGACCGCGCATCAAGAGAACGCTTTAACACTGGGCTGTGTCCCGCCCCTGTGTATTTAGAGTCTAAATACGGTGACTAAAGTAAATTTGCCACCTAAGTATCAATACACTCATGGGGGTGGGACGTAGCACAGTGGTAAAATGCTCGCTTGATGCGCAGTCATTCTAGGATTGACCCCCATCGGTGGGCCCATTGGGCTATTTCTCGTCCCAGCCAGTGCACCACCACTGGTATATCAAAGGCCATGGTATGCACTGTCCTGTCTGTAAGATGGTACATATAAAAGATCCCTTGCTACTAATAGAAAAATGTAGCGAGTTTCCTCTCTAAGACTATATGTCTGAATTATCAAATGTTTGACATCCAATAGCCAATGATTAATAAATCAATGTGCTCTAGTGGTGCCATTAAACAAAACAAACTTCTTCAGTACTCTCCCAATATAATAGATAGATCTGTTGTTTAACTGTGATTCTTAAACTTTATTACACTTTTTATAATATATTTTCAGGACAAAGATGAAAAATTTGAAGCATTTTGTGGAAAAGGTGAATCATTAAGAAAGAAAGGAAGAAACTGATAAAGGACTATTTTTAAGATCTGCAAAGTTGTGTAGTTACAATACGTTTGTGAACATCATCATCACGTTTAAGACACTGTCAGTAATAAATGGCAGCCTGAATAGCAATATTACGTTTAAAATACTGAACTGCATATGTAATGGCAGTAATAAAAACAAATACACTGAACAATGTTTACTGCTGGCCATGTCCACTTTGTATAAAGCAAAACAACAGTGGTGTATGTGAAAGATCAATGACCAGACTTCCTTTTTATTATATACTCGTGGAAAAAAGTTCCTGTGCATGTATTGCAGGAATGTGTTTTAGCGGTAATGAAGGGAAAATTAAATTGTTTTCAAGAAATTATTTATTGGTCATTCATAGTTATTATATGAAGATTTACACAATTATGGTGTGTCATAACATTTGTCAAATTTCAACAATTCACAAACTTATCAAGTTGGTTTGAGATCATATTATTTGGTGCACAGGAACTTTTTTTCACAAGAATTTTACTTTACCTGTATGCAGCATTCTGTTTTATTGCCTGTGTTTCTACAATAATCACATTTAATCTCTAGTGCCCTAACACAAAAAGCCAATTATTATTATCATGCCATATTTTTAGTTAAGTCTTCAAGCTTCAATTCAGCTAAGAAATTTAAAGTGGAAATTGAAGTATTTAAATGTCAGTAAATATTGATTCATTGGTGTCTACAATGAAACTGTGATTGCAAAGGCAACTATACATGTATGTGGAATAAGTAATTTAGTATGATATTGCTTCTCGACTGTTATCAAGAACAAAACATTAAATACCAGTGGTGTGCAAAACTGTTGCAGGAAACTAAGCTTCTGTTCAAAATTACTTAATATGGTATGTTTGAAGAATGTGTGGTTGTTTTAACTTTTTATTTTATTTATTGAAATAATGATTTGTATCTTTTTCTCATTTGTTGTGACATTATCCTTGTCTCTTGTCCAACCATTTTTGACAATATCTTCTCTTTATATATAAGTTAAAATGTGATGTATTTCTTCAACAAAATTATTAAGTTTTTTCAGATACAAAACTTTAGTCTGGATAAAACTTTGGTTTTACCCAGATTTCTAAAAGAACTTCATATTGTATTTGTTTTCTCAAGTTAACCTGACATTTCATATCTGTGCATTTCTAGACTATGCATAAGAAAGAGAGAAGAGGTCTACAAAATGATACATTTCACACAATGAAGAAAGATATAGTCATTTGATTGGCTGTTGGGATATTTTGACAGGTCAAAGGGGGTGACAGAATGGGGACTGTGTATATTGCACCTAAATGAGAGATCAGGTTACATATTCATGAAGAAAAACTTTAAAAGTTGGAATAATTGTTTTGACTACGCAAACAAATTCAAGCCTGCACTTCATGTGTTCGTGGGTGATTAGTTTTGGTAGAAATAAGCAGTAAACCTATGCAGATCATTTTGTAAAGAAGGCAGAGATCAAAATAGCATTAGACAAAAAAAAAAAAAAAAAAAATCATAAAAACATTGCTATGGTTGCAATGAACTTGTCATTAAATAAAATGGGACTGAAACAGTTTTTGGGCTCTGTTAAAAGTTTGATAAACCAGAAATAGCCATAGGTTATTCATCCGACATTACTGGTTTTAGTGGAAAAATCCAGTTGAGCTTAAACATTTAAAAAATAAATAGTTCTTTAAAAGTCCTTTGCCTATACAAGGTATTTGAAATATGATTTTGTTGCTCACTTTACAATAAAAACTATGAAAGTTAATTTAAATTCAGATTAATTAATTATATGGAGGTTTATAATTTCAATTCTGTGTGAAGTAGTTGTACAGTTTGCAAATTGAGGTTTTTGCCCTTTATTTATCTTGCATCAATCTGTTATTCTTATATCTCTACTCTAGTTTGTTCATTCCATCCCTTGCATATATACTTTTAATGGGATTATCATGTTCCAACATTGTTTTCATGGTTATTAAAGACTTGAATGCATAGCATTTGTTTGATATATTCATCATTATTAATTTTGCATATTGGTAACTTGTCCATCCATTTTTTTTTCTTAACCTTGAAATATAAAGGGGGGGAAAAAGCCATTGTTATTTACAGTAAGCCACTTAATGTAACATATAAATAACCGACAATCCTTAATTGACATGCTTTATTTATTCAGGGAAGTAGAAATTTAAGGTTTTACAAGGTTGCATGTTTAGCTTTTTACTACAAATTGCAGTACATAATTGTATAAAAAATACAAAACGTTTATATTAAGCAAATGCCCAATACAAAATTCCACTAGTCACCTGGACTAATCAAGCATACTATTTTCACACAAGTTATTAAAGATGAACACTAAGAGGCGTATTTATAAGTAAATAAATATTATGCTTTTGTAATTTGATGTCTTGTGTTATTTGTTGTTATGAATGATGGGTCTGTTGATAATACATGAAGAACACAATTGAAATCAAATTGATTGCCATTGTCACCTCAGTCATGCAAACATTTATGTACTGTTAAGACTAGAAAAATTACATTTTTAAATAGGAGACTTGTTCTACTACTTATTAGTCCCCTACTGGTCCAACCGGAGGGGACTATAGGTTTCATCACTGTCCTGTTAAACAGTGTGTTTGTCCGTCCCCCACATATAGTTTTCCTGATGTGTCCACAGTGTCTGAAGATATTGATCTGACATTTTGTGTATAGCTTTGTCAAGTACTGTTGCAGATCACCTTTGACTTTCATGGCGACTGACCCGTTTTTGACAGAGAGGAAATTTTGTGTGTACCTATACTTTCTCGACAGTGATGTCCCTTGAATTTGGGAGAAACAGAAAAAAAATGTATGCATATTTTATTACGGTATTGCTCAAGACGTTGAGCTGAAATTTTGTGTATAGCTTTATCAAGTACTGTTACAGAAAAAGTTTTACTTTAATGGCGATTTACCCATTTTTGACAGTTATGGCCTTGAACTTAGGAGATATGAAAATTTGTTAGGCCCAGTAGGGGATATGTCTTGCTTTAGCAGTACTCTCAGAATGCTTGTTTTTGTAAAACAATTTTTGCAGGAGCTGAGGGAAATAAAGATATTTTTATTTTAATGACACCCCAGCATTTTTAAGATGCAGCTATTGGAAGTCTAACATGATTATTGTAATACTGTATGGTCTTTAGAATAATCCAGCCACCACTATATAGGCTACTCCTACTAAATAATGGCTAAGATCTTTTATATGCAAAGACATTGGGTATTGGAGGGAACACTAGGCCAGGATGCAGAAATTATGTCAACAATTGGGTCATAGATTTCAGATGCAAAATGAACTGATAATGAGAGATTTTCATCATTAGTTGCTTATTTTGTTGAGCAAAAGACTGCAACAAATTAAAGAGGCAATTTGATAAAACTTGAGGTGGTTGTATGTAATGGAAATCCAGCCATACATACTAAATATAAGAGCATACTCTGGATAAGTTAACCTCCAATTCTTAAAGAGTAAAAGATTAATTAAACATCTAAGAATGTCACAGAAGCATCTAACTGGGTCAATATGTATGCACTGCATGCACGCAAGCAGATATATATCATAATAATGACATTTGTTTCTTTAATATTTTTATTTTAAGGACATCAGTTGTCTATGTATTTCATACAAGATAATGCTGCCAGATATGGAAGAATTTAAACTGTTCACAGCAGAAGACAAAGGTATTGTCACATACTGTCCGTAACGGTCAAATGCCAACCTTTTTGCTTCAGCACTAATACCATGAGTTTCTCCTCCGATAACGAGTGCAATGTTTTGATTCTGGTATTTAGTCTGATGATAAACCGAGGCAGGGAGTGGAATTCTGTGATACCGATTCAACTGTTTACTGTTCACAGTCTCTCCGCGGTCATGGGAATCTGATTTGAACAAGTTGTCTTCAGATTCACTGTCATCTTGATCAGTGTCAGTTGACTGGACATCCTCATCTGATTGATGACTTTCCTCCAAGGGTTCCAACATGTCGGCATCAACTGCCTGGTGGTCTCTCTTCCTAATGTTGTGAAGCGTGTCGGCAATCAGAATCTGAGTCTCACCAGGCAAATAGTTGACCAGTAGTTCCCAGGGAAGACCATTGTAAATTGGGATGTGGAAGTGGCTCCCCATTCCAGCTCTAAGGACTTTGGGATCCCAGACATCCACACATCCTGAAGGAAAAGAAAGATACAGGAAACATTAGAAGTGTAAGAAATATGCATGGTGATGGATATAATATATATCATGGATATGAAGACGTATATGAATATGTATTCATATTCATGACTTGTAAGGAATGTAACGCTAGTTGAACGAAACTATGCAAACTCGGAAAATATGTATAGGCTAAGTATCACCCTACAAGCTTGATCTAATACACCAAAAAGACCACATAAATAATTGAATTGGAGTTTATCAGAAAGAAACTGCACAGTTAACATATGTAATTGTGTATTTGGTTCAGCCAGTGATGAATATGAATGCAACTACAATACATGCCACTGTTTGGTAAACATAATAACCTGTTACTAGTCCATTTTACTGACATGAAATTACTAAAGACCGACATAGATTAGTACTATGATAGTAAAATACACTATGCAATTTTATTTCCACAAGCAGTGAACAGATTCTAAAATGTTAAAGTACAGATTATTTTTTGACATGCTTACACCATTCATGCAAATTCTAAAACATAATTTTAATTCCTGCACATAATTCTCTTTTAAAATCTTTTGTCAAATTATTGTTCTTCACTTCATTGTAAATATGATGTTTTAAAATAATAAAAAATAAACCATTAGTATGTTCATGAAGAAAAACAGTATGAATTTGTGTTATTTATTGATTATTAAGGCTACAAAGGTCATGTTTAGGTAATTTCGATCCCTGAATATAACAATTGTGACAAACCCTTTGTAGTGAGAATTCGTTCACATCCTGCTGCTGTGGCTGTCCTAATCAGTGTTCCCATGTTGCCAGGATCACGGATGTTGTCACAGATGATGGTTACTGGCAAAGGGTTTTCTAATTCACTTACAGTCTCTCCTTCCTTTGGCATCTCAAATATTCCTGCTCAAAAATATAAAAAATTACCATTTCATTTCCTTTTAACTTGATTTTCATGTTTATACCAATTAGAGTTCAAACATGCTGTCCTAAGCATTCAGATTTATCCTGGACGCACACCTCGCTATCTGGCCTATCTGTCCAAGACAGTGGGTTAATGGTTATTTGTTAGTGCATTTTGTAACTCAGTGTAATGGCCATGTCCAATGGCTTGACCATTATACAACTGAAGATAACATTTGCCAATATTATAAAATTCTGTTCCTTTTTATATTATACTTTTTTTTCTTTCTTTTTTTTCTATCACAGTTCCCCCTTTCCTTTCTCTCCTTTGAATTCCATCTCATTTCTTCCCGATCTGGCAATTCCTCCTATCTTTCAACTTCTTTCTCCACATCCCAGTCCTTGTCTCTCCAACCGCAACAGGTGCTTGTCTCTTGTGGCGATCTGTCACACACCTGTTCCCCTTCAGCTTTTAGCTGTGGGCTTAGTCTGACCACTTCAGGGAGTGTTCAGTAGTTACTTCTGGCATTGTTAAGAGGCACTTGTAACCACTTACTATGCACCCCTACTACCGGCGGTCGTTAGTGCAGTGGGTCAGACCAGCTTTATTAGCGGCAGAGGATGAGGATGCCAGGTGGGTGCAGGGATATACATACTTAGTACTTACTTATTTCTCCAATACAAAAATAATATCTAGAAGTAAATCAGTGACTTGAAACTTCACTATTCAGGGTTTAAGATGTTGTTCGCCAAATCATCAAACGTAAATTAATGTTAAATTTGGCAAGTATATATTTTTAAACTACTTAGAAAATTCTGTTATCATTCATTCTGAGTTTTGACTTTATCATGTTTATGTTTATGTATTAAATGTTTGACAGTGGTTTCCTACCCATGATGCCAGGTGGAGTCTCAAGATCGGACCAGAACTTCATGTGTCGATACTGTACTTTATAGAGGGCAGCACTGGTCTGGTGGACAGGAAATCTCTTCAAAGAGTCGAGCTGGCTAAAGTAGATGCATCTTGCCTCCGCCCCAGATATGATGGCATCCGATACGAGACGGTGACCTTCCAGAAGAATGATTTGCTTCTTTGTTCTTTCTTTACGAGATTTAGCAGCAATTATCATCTGTCTGTAAAAACAACAGAGATTTAACAAATTGTTACATCTGACTACAAGAAAAAGAATATTTGTTGGACAAGCATTCTGAGAGTTCTGCTAAAGCAATACATGTGTACCCTCCTGGGCCCAACAACTTTTCTTATCTCCTACATTCAAGGGTCATAACTGTGAAAAATGTGTAAATCTCCATGAAAGTCAAATTTGATCTGTACATGATAAAGTTATGCAAAAAAATTCAGCTCTGCATCTTGAGACATTGCGAAAAAATATCAGGCAAAGGGTATGTGGTCAAAACGGCCCCCATGATGAAACGGCCCTGAACATGGTAGTGGACCATCTAGGCTTTCCGGGTGAGTGCGTATCGTCTGAATGAGTTCCTAGTGGTGTTGCTCGCCCGGGGGCCACAACGGGCCTGTTCCCCAATTTACTAATATAATTAAGACCACCAATTGACCTTGTATTTGAAAAGACCGATAGACCGATCTTTGATACCGTCATGATCAACACACATCCTTATTTTGAAGGACGCATCGAGACTCTCCTGCATTTCTTGACACTTGTGTAGATGAAATACATTCTTAAAGTATTATATCTAAGGCCGTCTTGACTTTTTTCAAGGGCCATTATGACTTTTTAACTTTGGCCGTTTTGACTTTTGTTAAGGGCCGTTTTGACTTTTTTAGGGCCGTTTTGACCAATTATTGTTAAGGCAGTTTAGTACTGGGGCCGTTATGACTACGATCCCAGGCAAAGTATATGTGGAACAAACAGACAGATAGAAGGATTGAGACGAAACTTATAGTATCCTTCAGTTGGACTAATAAAAACTCAGTACGTTTTAAACCATAGGTATGATGGTATTTCCATATTTGTCTGAGAGACGGAGAGCAAACATCCTGCCATCATACAGGCTACTCCTACCATTAAAGCAGCTATGTCTTGGATGTAGTACCAGAGTCCTGTGACCCATCACACCTCAGACAAGCTCTCAGCTACAACCTGCACCTAAACAATTAGAACTATAATAATAATGAAAGACATCTACCCAAATCGTTTATCACCATCTTGAAGTTTTTCAAACAGCAGTTCTTTGGGATTTTTTAACACCTTGGTATGCAGAATTTTTTGTGAGATTTGTCGTTTTGATGTGTTTGTTTGGAAGACTTTCTGTAAAAATAAATACACAATAAAAATGTTTTAATATTATGAAACAACTTCTGATTGACCAATATTCAAGAAAAATAACTCCAAACAACTGGAAACGATGTGTGGTGGTCCATAAATTCAATATTAATAATACACGTAAAAATAACACCATTAAAATAAATGTTAACCCTATTGTCGCATGTAAACCATAAAGCCCTGTGCAAACTAGTCGCTATCTGTACATTGATAGTGTGCCACACTGTGGAGTAAATTTGACAGCCTTAGAGTATTTTTGTTTGTTTGTTGATTATTACTATTATTCAAAACAATGTCCAATACACATTTCATGTTGAATAGATATTATTTTAAGATGTAATATGCACTTGGACGTCGTTTAATCCTGACCAAATATAATCGTATGCAGTGCATGTAAAATAAGGACAGGGGACTCATTCGGACGTCCATAGAAATAGATTGACGTCGGGTGGGAAAAATATCCGCCCGGTCCCCCCCTCCCTAACCGTAACCGTAACCGTAACCCCTAACCCTAACTAAAAATAATAATGGAGGGGACCGGGCGGATATTATACCCCTAACCCTAAACCCTAACCCCTAACTAAAAATAATAATGGAGGGGACAGGGCGGATATTATACCGTTTAGTTGATGTTTTTGGTAGTTTTTTGTTGTTGTTGTTTTGGGGGTTTTATGGGAAATTTATTTTTAAAGAATGGATTTGAGATCCAACCCATACCATCATTTATTCTATAACTTTGTATTAACAACTATTATATTTATAATTTAAACAACAATCGAAGTGATTACTGAATGATAACTACGACAATACAATATATTAAGATACATTTTAGATTAAATATCCACATACACCAAATACTTTCAATAACGAATTTATTAGTTTGCCTTACAACAATAAAAACATTGCGAAATCCATACTTTTCTGACAGAATAATGAAAAAGCCGTAAATAATTCCAAATATCAGGTTTTGAAGCGAGAGTAACCCTTCCAATGGGCGCAGACATTTTGAAAAAGTTAGTTTGCAGGAAATGGACCATTCGGAACAACTTCGGTCGATTACGATTTGTCAGGTGTCTTCGTTTAGATTCGTGGACTGCAGCCGAGTTACAGTTTGAGGGGGAAAGGTGTGAAGTTTACCTAACCAATATTGTAGTTTTAGATAATGACATATTGATTTAGCATAGTTTTGGCAAATAAATTATATGCTTATTTTATATTCTGTCACATCCAGTTGTCTAAAATTATTTTAAAAGGAAAAATAATATTAGGCCTAATTGTTTACACACGAACTGTGTTGATTCGTTGTCTATCATGTAGTCCCAGCTCGTGTAAGTTTTAGCCCTTCCCTTATTGATATGTTGTAGGGGAGGGCTAGAGATAGGTCATCAAGATTAACCGTGAATGCATGTGCAAGCCTGTGTTAATCTTGATGATCTATCATCTAGGCTAGAGAGTACTATGTGTAAATAGTTCGGTAGCGTCTGTGTCTAAGATACTACTTTCCCTCTAAACCTAATGCCACAGAGCTTTAGTTTGATTGTTTTCGAGTCGAGTCTAGTTCATCAAGAGTCCAGTCTTGACATTAAACTTACATGTTCTTAACCAGTACCAGCGTGTCACATGGGTACACCCTTTGCATTACGTCACCATCGGATGAGGCTGGTAGGTACTGAGTTCACACCCAGGTTCCAGCTCCCACCCAGAGCGAATTTTAATGACTCGGTGTTTATTAATTAACTTGTTGATATTAAGCAATAATGTGCATTATATATTGTTGAATATGCATACAAGGCCAAATGCCTTAACTGTCCCTTCCTTTAAGATGGCTTTCATTTTTCAAGATGGCTGCTAACATTAACATTGAAATAACAATTCCTCCATAGTGATTTTAGTATGTTACATTGTAGATTAATGATTTTCACATATAACATGGTCGTACAGTTAATCAATTAGCCTATATATTGTGAATGGGATGTAGCTCAGTGGTAACGCTCTCTTTTGATGTGCGGTTGGTGTGGGATTGATCCCCGTTGGTGGGCCCATTGGGCTTTTTCTCATTCCAACCAGTGCACCACGACTGGTATATCAAAGGCTGTGGTATGTGCTATCCGGGAAAGTGCATATAAAAGATTCCTTGCTGCATTAGGAAAATTGTAGCAGGTTTCCTCTAAAGACTACGAGTCAGAATTACCAAATGTTTGACATCCAGTAGTCGATGATTGATTAATCAATGTGCTCTAGTGGTGTCGTTAAACAAAAATAAAAACAAAACTTCAATTAGCCTATCATTCAAAGACAAAACTGAAATTTATACATCCAATTCATTTCCATTTCTTATATGCAATCATCCATTCTTTGCCAACTTCCTTCCATGTGCACCATTGTGTCATAGTCTGTTCTGCCAGTGCTCCAATAGGCATTTGAAATTACACATGGGGTGCAACCTATTTGCCCTGAAATCGGTTTATCCATTTTCACATAATTACTATCTGTAGCATAAAATAACATAAATGTTGAGAATCCAATCACCAAGTTACCCTACCTTACACTCTGGATCATTCAGCAAATTATTAGTTTCATACAATTAATCCACCTGAAGCAGAATTCAACAGATCAAAAAAATGTGCCTCCTCCAAAATCAATTTTTAAAAACAAATTTTGTTCCCTAGACAAGTAGACTCAATACCACCTGCTTGACAAATATGGGAATTGTCGTGCACGGGCGTACATAGGGGGGGTTCGATGGGTTCGACCGAACCCCCCTGAAATCACTTTTTTTAATAATTTAATATATCTGACATTATTATATTTACTCAACATAGAAATATATGCCCAATATCTCTGCAATCTATTTTGGAACCCCCCCTTTTCAAAATCCTATGTATTGGAACCCCCCTTTTCAAAATCCTATGTATTGGAACCCCCCTTTTCAAAATCCTATGTACGCCCATGTCGTGTATAGATGGACCTGATCCATATTCTTCAAATATTGTTTATGTGTAACCTTGCACATTTTATATTCCTGGGGTACTGCCTCATCATACCCTTGTCCAACAAACCAAATCTGAATGACAGTAACAGTTTCAAAATGGTATCACACAAGGCATTAGTTGAGATGATGTTTTGGCAAGGTTGTGACAATTCCCATGATTGCCACTTCTCAGGACAAGGCCTATCCTTCCTACACTGTCTTTAGTGCAGAATAATATATATTTAGACAGTTGTGATGGCATGCTGTGATGAATCACTGTTACAACAGTGATGATATCAGGTGTTTGTAAAAAGTGAGCATACCTTTCCACACAAGTGGCACCCAATATAAGCAGAGCCAATAGTCGGTTGTTTTTATTTAAAAAACATGAAGAGGTATGTACAATCAGAATGGGATATGCAGACAAACATTAGCTTATTGGCCACAGATCACAGTTATTTTTCCATTTAGTTGACAAAAATCCAAAAATGTATCTGCACAAGTAGTCTGGTGTTTGACTATTTCATGACCGACAGCTTTGTAGTGGAAACTATTAGACCGAAGTTGACAGGGAAATGCATATGGTTTGCAAACGTGTAACTTGCGGACATTGAAGACTTTTTTTTGGTGGTAATTCCAGCCCATGCAAATGCAATACTTTTTCTGTAAAATGAGTGTACGCCGGCCAGGTTTAGTGTGTGTGTTAATTTAAACCAATATCCTGGGAAGAGTTGTTCTTTTCAGGATATGTTGCCACCAGCCTACTGATATTAATTAATAAAAGTGCTATAGCCACTAATGCTATATAAAAACATAGCCTATAGCCTCTATTAGAAACATACTTATCTGCCCTTGATTTGCATAGCGCTAAGCAGCCCCAATTAGCCGCTAAATTATTTCCAGTGCGTTCACGCTCCAGTCACTTGCAACAAAGGCCCTTTGTTACTACTGAATTGTGGAGTAGTCATCGACTTGTTCATTTATTTTTTGACGGGAATAAAGTTTTATATTACTATTATTGTTTGTCAGATTGTGTGCAATCTCCTTCTTTTACAGAATGACTGACTCGTTAAAACGGCATTTTAATAAAGTTTTGATATTTTGCAATTAATGTTCATGTGTTTGTGTATATAACACTGTGTACAAACGGAAATGTATATTAATTTGACTAAATGACAAGCTGCGATTTTCTGTATGGCTAGCTGCATTATTAACTACGGCCTATGCAGTAGGCTAGTTAATAATGAAACTAACGATACAGAAATTCACTTCCTCACTTAACAATAAGGTTTCTACTGTCTCAATCAGTAATAAAGATGGTTTTGGGAGCAAACATGCACATATTTTTCAGTGGAATAAACACGGGTAACAAATCGTACATCATGACGTATGTTAAATTTAATTGAATACTGACGACGCAAATAAATGTGTTATTTCTGAAAATATGCAACAAATCAGAACAGCGAGTCCAGTGTAATGGACATAGTGTAACGGACACAATTTCATTGTTAATTTAATAGTTACAATCGACTATCTACCTGCAATTATTAATATTATGCACCATTAAGCATTCCATAGTATATATATATATATATATATATATATATACACACACACACACACAGATATATATATATGTTGTTACTGGGGTTTTCTTTGAGTGGGGGGGGGGGTGGAGGTAAAATTGTTGAGGGGGGTTTATTTTTAAAATATTAAATTTTTTGTTTTGCCTGCCACTTATGCTTATAATCATGTATACAATAATGGCTTCATTTTAACATGTTGGGCATCTACCGACGTTAAATAATCGGCATGCAAGACTAACATAAATATGTTTACACAAATATTTTGATGTAAACAAAACAAGTACTGTTACTATATGTAAATGTTTTTAGGTTAAATTATATATTTAGCTGCAAAATTTATACAATGTATATAGGACTAATTGATTTGCAATAAACAAAATATTTAGTTAAACAGGTGCGTGTGCAGGAAATTGTGTAGAGGAAGTCTAGACTGACTAGTTGTGTTTTTAGGGTCAGGTCATGTGTCCCCGGAAATACATTGAAAAAAACAACAAACGTAATATAGCATGTGGGGAAGGGGACTGTTCTGATTGGAATATTACATATAGTCCGTCCCATCCTCCTACAAAAATGTTTTCTTGTTTTTGTAAATAATTTATGTTTGGTTTGACGTAAAAATAAAAATAAGTGTTTTGGAAATAACAAAAATATACTATTTCTGTGTGTAATTTAGAAAACAAGAAATAAATAACTTGTAATAAATTCCATAACATGAAAAAATGTGTTCCCCATGGGACGCATTATAAACATATGTTTCTATTATCTATTACAACTGTGTTACTGTCACACACAATTCATTAAAACTGCAGGTGTGTTTGTATGTTTTAATGAAATATGATAATTGATGTGAGGCGAGATATTTTCAGTTAAACATAATACATGTACCTGAAATTTTAAATAAACGATAATACCTGAAATTTTGTCAATTATATACATATTCCCAGTTTCACATATCATTGTATTGAGGTTGCCCACTGGTAAAGCCTGATTCATGGTCAATCTTGGATTGATCCATTTCAGTGGACTGTTGTGCTATTTCTTTTTTCAGTACATATCACAGCCTTCTCATCTGCATCCCGTACTATCCTGTCTGCGGGATACTGCATATAATAGATCCCTTACTGCCAATAAGAAAGACTATTGTGTAGGTTTCTTCTCTTATTATCTGTGTGGTCCTCAACCATATACCTGATGCATTATAACCGTAGTTAAAAATATGAATGCGTTGTTCAATACAACATTCCTTCCTTCTCTCATTGTAATTGAATTCTCTCATCTTACTAGGAACCTGAATGCAACTTCTTCCTTAAAAGTTACAATGTGTAATTAAGAAATAGGAATGTGTTACAACATTCACAAAACTAAAGCTAAGAGCCAGGACAGATATAACAACATTGATAAAATATTTTTTATCTGCTACTAATAACTGTTATATTAGTAAGTATCTCATAAAGAAATACAAGTCCATTTTGAAGTAAAGATGGTTAGGTAAGTATACCTAGGCTTGTGTTTTTATAGAATCTAGGAAAAAAGTCACAGGTGAAAAAGTCGGAAAAAAACAGGAAAAAAAGTCACAACTTTTAATTAAAAATATATTAGGCAATGAAACAGTTTTTGTCAAAGTTCTTTGTTTTCAATGTTGGTGGTTTAAGCAGATGTTCCACCCGATGCCACAGAGAAATTCTGCCAGTTTTGCGGTCCTATCTACCCTAATCAGTAAGCTGGCCCCAGGCCTAATTGGTAACTGGAAAAAAAGTCACAGAAAAAAAGTCACAATTTTTATATATCAAAATGTTTGAGTTTGCAGATTATTGAATTAAAAGAAAGTGGCATGATAGTATATTATGTGAAATTTTTGCAATGGGATGGATGAACAGTTTGTTTTGGACCAACCACCAACCCAAGTGGTTCCTACATGTGATTTGATGGTCCTGTATGCATCTGTATGCAAGATACGATGTGGATAAGGATTTACTGTTATGTGCAGTAGACCATGAAAAGTAGGTCACAGTGACCTAGTAATAGTATGCGACACACCACCATCCCAAGATGTTCCTACATTTTTATATATTTATATGAAAGTTCAATAAATTTAATAAGTACATGTATGTCATGTACTAGTGTTGTCCATAACTTACAATAATTATGGTCCGGATATGGATTTACTGTTATGTGCAGTAGACCATAAAAGGTAGGTCACAGTTACCTAGTAATAGTACGTGACACACTGCCATCCCAAGTAGTTCCTACATGTGAGGTTTGATCGTCCTGTATGCAAGATATGGTCCGGACAAGGATTTACTATTATGTGCAGTAGACTGAAAAGTAGGTCACAGTGACCTAGTAATAGTATGCAACACACCGCCATCCCAAGTAGTTCCTACATGTGAGGTTTGATGGTCCTGTATGCAAGATATGGTCCGGACAAGAAAAAGTTAACAGATGGACAGACAACGCCATACCATAATACGACTCATCATAGGTGGGTGTATAAAAATGAAATTGTGAAATTAACACATACGAGTATAAACAGGGGCATAATTCAACACTAAAACATGGGCCCATTGGGCTATTCCTTGCTCCATCCAGTGCATCATGACTGGTACATCGAATGCCGTGGTATGTGCTATCCTGTCTATGGGATGGTGCATATAAAAGATCCCTTGCTGCTAATCGGAAAGAGTAGCCCATGAAGTGGCGACATCGGGTTTCCTCCCTAAATATCTGTGTGGTCCTTAACTGATGTTCTTGGGTAACTTGATGTTAACATGTTTCGTGAAACCAAGCAATTTGTCAACAGTTTCATTGTTAAGACTTGTGGAAAAAATCTTTAGCTGGCTGGTCCTGGTGTACTGGCCTATCAGTTGGGCATTTCTGGCTTGAAGGGGGCTTCTCTGTGGAACTGTAAAGAATAGTTTGAAAGTAGTACACATAGTGTTTTACCATCAATACTTTATATACAAAGTAAAATTGTATAAGGTTTAATTTAGTGATAATTATTTGTTTATACTATTGGTGATTGATATTTGTTATAAAACTAGATATGTAAAAGAAATGTTAGACTAATTTTATATAATATTTGGTTGTAAAATTTATTTATCTTAGCAGAATAAATATGTAACAGTTTCTATTTGTTTATCATTTATGTTTTTGAGAAACTAGCTTTGAACAAAGGTGGACATCTTGAATTTTACTTTCCATCTGTATATCTCTGAATGAATTTTAAAGAATATGTGTGAATACATAAGTCAGCACTGATAATTCCATGTATTTGTTCACTGAATCTTAAGAATAGATTGCCATTGTGTTTGCATATATAAGTTATGGCAGCCATTTTGAAATTATGCCCATGTTCAGACCAACAAAACGCCTGGATAAATCCCTGTGAGTTTATGATTCGGGGCATTTGAGATTTTTAGATTTTTAAAAACTGATACCTTACCTACCATTTGTTTACGTCTCACTGTTAGAAGTGCAGACAGTTTTTCAGCCAAATTTTGTAATAATATCAAATTTTTGTTTCATTTTATCTTCAATATATATATTTTTTTACATCAAAACGGCCAATAACCCCAACCACCGACCAATACCAACACCTAGGCATATAGCAGAATCCACGTTGATTTATGGAAGGAGTAATGCCATCTAAGTTTGGGCTGATGGTTCCATCTCATTCTCGTTATCTAAACAAACTCAAAGTAAACCAAATAAGTAGCTATATATACTGACATAATGAAAACACAAAACAGATATTTTTCAATATTTTGTTGGACTTAAAATAACAATTTATGAGAGGAAGGCATTGATTGGTACTTTTATCTGGGTTTTAATCCTGGTTTTGTTCTCGTTACACATACAGTAGCAGAAACACACAAAATGGTGTGAAATCTAAATCATGCTGCATGCAATGCATGTGAAATGCCAGTATGTGGACACAAAAGTCACGTAACGGTGTCATGTTCCTCGTCACATTAAGAATGCCACGACTCTGAAAAGAACAAAGGGAGAGCATTGGACATGGTTCAAGGGACTTCGCAAAGCCAAGTTGCTAGGACCTTCAGAGTCCATCCATCAACTATTGGACGACTTGTTGAACGTCATCAACAGACCGGGAGTGTCTGTGTTCGACCTCGACCTGGTCAACGTCCCGTTACGACCCCATGCCAAGATCGGCAGATTCGACGACACCACCTCCATGACCGGTTTCAGAACTATGACGATGACAGCAAGCAACATGATAGGACGTCATGGAAGGCATATCCATCCGATGACGGTCATCCGTTGACTCAGAATGGCTGGACTCGGATGCAGACGCCCGTACAACGGTAACATCATGACACCGCGACATCGTGTTGCGAGACTACAGTTTGCTCTCCAGAATGGTAATCATCCACCAGCCTTTTACCGGAGCATTGTTTTCTCAGATGAGACCCGTTTCTCTGTCTCCTTTGCCGATGGAAGAGCACATGTGTACAGGAGACTCCATGAACGGTACGCTGACGGATGTGTGAGGGAACGTATCGGTTTGGCGGCAGTTGTTTGATGGTATGAGGGGCAATTAACTGTGATTTCAGGAGTGATCTCATCATTGTCCACGATGCCCTTACAGCCCAGCGTTATGTTGACGTTATTCTAAGACCAGTTCTCCAGCCACTTTTGCGCCATCACCGAAGACCAGGAGGTCCCCTTCTGTTTTAACAAGACAATGCCCGTCCACATACTGCAAGAATTACCCAGGCATTCCTGCAACAAGCCGGTATCACCGTTATGACTGGCCCGCCGTTTCACCAGAATTGAACACATGTGGGATGAGTTACGTTACATGTTATGTGTATGTCACCGCCAGCCACCACTGCGTAACATCGCTAATCTTGCACAGGCATTACAGGAGGAGTGGAGGAACATTCCTGTGGCTTATTTGAGATGTTTGTGCCAATCCTTTCCCTGTCGTCTTCACGCATGCTCATTGGCCAATGGTGGACCTTGATATGGGGGGGTTGAACTTTTCAATTACGAATGCAACTCAATTACTGATGATAACTGGACATGTTTCCATGTGAATGTATCTCGTGAATACCAGTCATTAATGTCATATTACATTATCCATCAATTCATTAATAGTTTGTCGTTATTTGCAATGAAAAGTTGTTTTTGCGTTTTTGATTGTGTGTCAGTATAGTTTAAAATGTGTAAGGTGCTATCTCAACATAATGGTGTCTTCTAGCCTGAGTATCAGCCATTTGAGAGATTGACAATTGAACGGTTCTGTTCGCTCTCTCTGTCAGAGATAATTATATATGTATAGCAAAAACACAGAATTTCTTTCTGCCTACCACCGGGTAGGCAAAGATTTCCTCTCTAATACAACAATAACCCTCCTATGTTTGATGTTAAATATTTAAAAAGCATAAATAACACATTTAAAATAAATGACATAAAATATCTAATAGACATTCTTGAGTATATTATTCTGTTTCATACATATCCTCAAAAAGTTGGTTTGAAAAAATATTGAATGTCTTTTCCAATCAAATCTGTGCTATTAAAACACCACACATATTTACTATTTTATATACAGCTATTACTTGAGTCTTTTTTTTTCCTTCTTGAATATGGATTTGGAATGCATTGATTTTTTTTGTTTGGTGATGTTTGGTTTTTTAAATCAATAAAATTATAATAAATAAACTTATAATTGATATGTTAGGAATCATCACCATTCAAGGCATTCTTTAATTTCCTTTTAATTATATCCCCCCTATACTTCTTCAGACCCTCTCTCTTTCTTCCTCTTTCTGCAAGAATATGTAGGTCTGTCAATAATGTTATATGTACATACCTTGTAATGAATCCACTTGTAAAATGTGAGGAGAGGTCTTACCGTAATGTAGGCCGAGTCTGTTGAGACCAACCCCATTGTAATCTCTTGTTCAGTAAATATTGTCTAAACCAAGACATATTTTCTGGTAAGTATCTCAGTGTTTCCCCCAGGATTTTTGTTCAGAGTGTTGGCGAAATGTAAAATGAGACGCCGAAGGGTGCAAAACTGCTGGGGAGGGTGGGTGGGGGTGGATTCGGAGGCATGCTTCCCTGTAGAAATGTTTTAAATGCATTCTGGAGTACAATTGGTTGTCATGTACACTTATAGAAAGATATATTTTCTATTTACTATCTAGCTGTACAGTTTATGTAAGTTTTACCAAGAAGCAGCCAGTTGGATGTATTTACGTCAATCTCTAACAATAGAGAGTTTAAGATTTCTTGCTAACATGTTGCAAACAAATAGTTAACATAAAAAAGGGACATTTTTCTCACATTGAACTGTGGTATTACAAATGCACACAAAGCATTTATATAAGTACTGTATTCTTAAATATATGCTAATTTTTTACTGTTAGCAGGAAAATATTGGACTATTTGATTCAAGGAAAATTTAATATGTCTTTCATGAAACCGAGGTAGATTTAGGACTTTACAATGATTAAAAACATGCCTGCTTTGAATTATTGATTTCACAGATATATATGAAGAATAAAATTATTTATTTAATTTCATAATGTCCTTTCACACATTAACTTAATGTATATTGCTTGGCTGTTCATTACGGGCACATTTACTACAGGAAATGTGATGAGGGAACAAATGTGGATTGTCTTCTACATGTAAAAATCCAATTCACATGCCCATGCAAAGGGAATACCCTGACTTAGATACAATCACACATATGAGGTGCATTACACAACTCACGTAGAAGAGAAACCTTAACTCTTTAATATTTTGGTGTTCTCTTAAATGGGTATGCAAGAAATATTTGTCTTTTCTTAACTTTTTTAAAACTATAAACTATTATTTGTTACTGATATTAGATTTCAGTATTCTTTTATGTAGTAAAATTTGTATAGTAGTGTTTTATGTAGTAAAATTAAAAAACAACTTAGCACATATTTATGAAGCAAACATTTGAAATATTTGTGGTGAGTGACATTCCCATCATTGCAGCTCTCTGTGATTTTAGTTAAAATGACTTCTCGGCGTGCTCTCCACTTCGTCTTCAAAGTTGGCAACAGAACTAAAACGGCTCAATTTTATCAGAAAATTCTTGGAATGAAGGTACACGTACTTATGTACAAATTCAATCAATTTATGTAAGTTGTGAAAAGATTATTTTTAATTTGTTAATTTACTATTATCTTGTTTAATTTGTTGTTAATTATAAGGGCAGAATGTAGCCCAGTGGTAAAGCGCACACCTGATGTGCAGTCTGGGATTGATCCCCATTGCTGGGCCTATGGGCTATTTCTCATTCCAGCCAATGCACCACAACTGGGATATCAAAAGCTGTGGTATGTGCCATCCTATTTGGGATGGTGAATATAAAAGATTCCTTGCTAAGAATGAAAACATGTAGCAGGTTTCATCTACACTATAAGTCAGAATTACCAGATGTTTAAGTTCCAATAATGGATGATTAGTGTTCTAGTGGTGTCATTAAAGAAAAGTAAACTTTTGTGATTAATTAATATATGATGTTGTATCAAGTACATGCATAATTGAATGGGCTACACATATTTTTAAAAACCTGTCTACATTCATCCACAAACAATGAAAATCCTTAAATCTGAACATTTTCCATGTTTGTTTTAAATATTCATACAGAACAGAACTTCTCTAAACCGAAATTCCCTTGAAATCAGAGTTTTCCTTTGTCCCATGGATGTCCAGTTTAGAGGGGTTTCACTGTATGGAGTTACAACAATTAAAAGTGAAGTTACAGATTTAAACAATATTTTATAGTGAGCCTAAAAAATAAAAAACAAATTCATCAAGGGTGGATCTAAGATGTTTGAGTGGGGGCAAGAACTGTAAAAAGGAACACCAGGTCAGTAAAAGTTATTCACCAGCACTTTTCACACACACATGATATGTACACCGTCACATAAACATGACATACACCATTATGATATATAACTTGGATGCTAACATATTTATTTGTGTATCTAGACAAACTATCCATGTAATTTCTAAATGTCTGATTGAAAATATTTTAAAAGGACCTGTGATATATCCTGGGGTTGGGGGGGGGGGGGGGGGGGGGGGCCTGATCCTCATATTCTCTTCTTAGATCTGCCCCTGTTAATTACTCACTGTATGCATATTTATTATTGAGTTTATTTGCTTTTATTGTCAACATGCTTGTGAAATGTTCACTGATTTAACATCATGTTTTAGTTTCTGAGGCATGAAGAGTTTGAAGAAGGGTGTAAAGCATCTTGTAATGGGTAAGACTACTAGTATATTTTTATAAATGTGTAAGAAGTAGATTTTAGAAATAATGTTGATTGTATTATGTACCTGTAATGCTTTTAAAGAAAAGATTGTCAGGAAAGAAATTCAGAATAGATTTTCTTTGTAAAATATTTTTCTGCTGTAACCCAACGTGCCATTTAGCAGATTGAGAATTGAATAAAAAAAAAAAAAATACTTTTACCCTAATTATGATTAGCAAAGGAATGTTAACCTTTGACCCTAAAATGTAAACAAACTATGTGATGTTTAAATATAATAATAAATAACTTTAATAACAAGATATGTAATATTATAAAATATATATTTTAATAAGAACTATTTTGTTTTAGTGTATAAATATTCTAGATGACAAAGTTGTAAGGTGACAATGTTTTCAATATTCTTGGACCTACTGTGTAAAATAAAACAGTTAATATCATTTGTTTTTTGTAGCTTTGCTGGATAAATAAAATAACTGATTACTGTCTTAAGATATAAGCATACGAGACAGGGGGCAAAACCTCAAATATGGGCAAAAATTATGGAGATATTTGGGCAAAATGTGCTTACCTAAGATCTTTTTACCATGTATTTCCATCATTCTAGTCTCAAAATTAGTTGTATTCCATGTAAAAATGCATAGTGATTTGTTTGCAATTCAACATGTATATTGCTGTTTGGTAATAATGATAATATGAATAAATGTTGTTATCCAGATTCATCCATTTTTGTTCAGCCTGTCCCCCTACAAAAATGGGAGCCCGTACGTCTGTCTTGTTATATCAGATCGAACGGCAAAGCCTCGCAGCAATCACCGTGTTAACCTTCACAAGAGAAAGCCGATCTTAAATTAGGACAATAACCACTGTCCAGTTACTCTTTGTGTATATATGCCTGAATAGGTTTTGTTTAGCCTTAAATATGTTTTACATACATGTATATCCATGTTTTTGTAATAAACAACATTTTTCATTCAATAAAAATATATCTTGTGACTGATAATTTTTAACTGTGTTTATTAATGTTAGTGTTTGCTTTGTGATTCTGTGTTTAACAGAAATCTCAGTTTCACTTTAGATTATTTTTCACATACTGGTAATGGACTTTTTCAGACCATATGATGGCAGGTGGAGCAAATCGATGGTTGGTTTTGGACCTGAAGAAAACCATTTTGTGGTGGAGCTGACCTATAACTATGGAATTGGTTCTTACAAACTGGGAAATGATTTCTTGGTATTTATTAATCTCTGTGCATGAAGCAGTTTCATGTTATGATAGTTTGATGTACAGTATTAGTTGCAGTTACTCAGTGAAATGTGGTCTATTGTGATAAACTGCTGGGTGATAGAGATATTGTATTATGTCTTTGTCTGGCATGCTTGTCACCATTAACCCTTTCCAAATGATAATCAGCCATAGATGACCAGTTCATTCCAAATGATATCAGCCATAGATGACCCTTGCCTTTAGCATACAATTTACATGGCTAGCTTTTATATCAGAGGTATATCTCTTCCCATAAATCTCCTAGTATATATTTCAATAAGTGCACCGTACCTGGTGTATACCTGGTGTATAACTCTGGTTGTTCTGTCCTGTCTCTGACTGGCCATACTGGAATAGTGGTTAAGCAGTCAGTCTTAAAATTAGGATTCAGTGTGGCAGACTTACATGTTTTGAGGCATACCTAGCATTCTGCAGAAAAAAAAAGAGGAAAAAGCTAAAATAGATAGGTATGATTCTATAGCAGTTTCTTAATATGTGGTTGCTTATGCAGCAAGTCCGAATGCACTCAGTAACAATTCATGCCAGATAAGCACACTGATTGCATGGTCATGTCATCAAAGTGACATCATATAAGAACAGAAAAACTATTTGGTAAAATTTTACATTCGTTTCCTTACGAGGTGAAAAGAAAAATGTCGAAATCACAGTCTTCGCCCACTGAGGTTGAAAAGTTATTATAGAATTGGTGTGTGCTGTAATACTTTATGTGAGGTGGCTGTAATGATTAACAGTAGCTCACAAGACAAATATTGATCGTTTTGAACACATTATAACTTAGCACAAAATGAATATACAAACACATTATTTGCCTTATACATGTATATGGAATCTAAACATGCCACATAAGCAAATAGCATAATCTTGCCACAATCTTGCACATGGAATCCTAGCTGAATAGAAATTGAGTTCACATTCCAGTATAGACTCCCTCTCGGAGTGAGTGTAAGGCCACTACACAACTTCTCTCTCATTAACCACTCACTCTTAACCACTGTCCTGGAAAGATGGTCCCTATAGCTGAGCTATGTACCAATGGCAACATGCTTAAACCATAATTCAGTTTTTAAATAGTATTATACTTTTTTCTTGGAAATACTAATTTTTATACTTTTTAAATACTTTTTTCTACAAAAAATAACGTAAGAAATCTAATTTCAAATTTGACCATTGTACGATTTGTGCTTCAAACTGGTAGTCTTTTTTTTCAGGAGTGTTTTGTTCTTTGTTGAGTGGAGTGTTTTGTTCTTTGTTGAGTGGAGTGTTTGTAGAGCTCTCTGATCCTGCTGCTCTCAGTGACCAAGTAAAAGGGTACTGAAATATGCAGAACAGAGTGTTCAATAATCACAAATCCTCACAACATGGTACACACCATTCCATGAGGTTGGTCATAAAGCAACAAACATTAGTAGGACAAATGTAGCAAATGTTATATGGTTACCTATATGGTTTTTTATGACCACTTTGATACTTTTTTTTAGGCAAGATTCCATACGTTTTTTTGAAAATGCAGAATGGCAGCACTGATAATTGGGTAAAAACACTAAAATCGAGTTGAATGAAATGCGTGGTAAAATACATGTATAAAATGAAAGAAGTAACCTATCAAGTGCATTACTAGGCCAAACTTTGAGATATGCAAGTAAGGCATGAGTTACCTAGGGATGGGGGAGGACCTGGTGACAACCTTGTTTAGGTTATTTTTCAATGGTTTGCTACCTGCATGTTAAATTCAATTCTTCATTATTGTGAATGTTACTAATTAGAACAAATAATGTACCCTCTGCCACCCCCAGCCTTATTTAAAGATCGCTGGAAATACTTAATTTATAATATTTTAGTTTTGCGGATTTTTTGTGATATTCATAAGCATTTATCCATATACCTAGCTACACACCCGCCCATGTCAGTATGTAGTTGGAATACTTTTGTTTTCTTAATTCTTAGTGTCACAATTACATACACCTTATGTTAACACAATATAGCTGCTGGTTAAATGGTGTGTCATTAAAAATTCCTTTTATTAGATGAGGTAATTGTGAATTAAACTTCAACAAGAACTGTTCTTTGAGAGACTTGAGATAAGTAATGTTTTTAAACGGTATATACATGTTATTAATAAACATTGTTGTTTTTGTTTCAGGGTATCACCATTCTAGGTAAAGCAATACTGGACCGAGCTAAAGCTCAGAATTACCCAGTAACTGAAGAGAATGGAAAGACCGTGCTGCAGTCACCAGATGGCTACAAATTCCACATTGAGAATAAAGATCCAGACAAGGATGCAGGTACTGTAATTAACACACAAGTTGAGACCTATAGTCCTTCCCATAAGGAACGCCTTTTTTCATAATATGGAATTTACTACAAGTTATTTATTTCTGAGCCGATTGTTTTCTAAATTGCACACAAAAACAGTGTGTGTGTTTTGTTATTTCCAAAACACTTTTACTTTTCTTTTTACCTGCTGAATTGTTTTACAAAAAAAAAGAAAAAAAAAGTTTTTTAGGATGGAATGGACTATAATTAGTGATGCAGATTTATATTTGGGTACACAGTATTTGATTATTGGTAATAACACTTACAAATTTAAAATCTTTCTTTTATTTTATTTTAGAATTAAATATTTTGTTCAAGGCAAAACATTTAAGAATTTTAAACCAGTAACTTTTGTAACAAATAAACAGAACATTAAAAAGTAAATATTATCCCTTCAACCTTGGGCAGTAATATTTATCCTGTGCTACATCTACAGCAATTGCTATTAGTTCCACCATTACGTTTGAGCCATGTTTGTGTACAATACATGTACGTTATACAGTTTGTAGATTTATAGGATGTTCAGATGTAGATTTTTGATTCGTGTAGGTATGGGTAAGTGGGGAGAACATATTGTTTACTACTGTTGGTATTTTTGGTTTAAGTCATTTGGTTTTTGCAGTCAATAATAAGTGTAAAATGAGGAAACTAATATATTTAATTATTTTGCATTTAACATTAAAACTATGAAAAAGAAATGCTATTTTAATGCCATTATATTAAATAATATTTAAAAATATTCTCTCTTTTTTCAGATCCAGTTGTAAAAGTAGCATTGGCATCATCAAATCTGGAAAAGTCAATTGGTAAATCAAGATCATTTATTCAAATGGCAACTTTGGCAGACAGTTTGAAATATATACACTTTGAAAATCTCACCGTACATCAAATGTCTACAGTGACTGAGTCTTATCTGAAGCCAGACTGAAATCCTAGTTTGGAGGTTGTTTTTATATATTGACTACTTTATTAAATGCAAATAATATTCATCAAAGCATTTTAAGAGTAAGCATTTTGGATTCCTGTTACGATTATTCTGCCTCATCTTTTATCATTTTGTCTTTTATGCAAGTGAACACTGAAGTAAAAATAACTGTATCTGGTATTCTTGTTAATTCATCAATCTCCTATTAACTAAATTAATAAGGAAGGAAGGACATTTTTTATTTAACGACACACCCAACACATTTTATTTACGGTTATATGGCGTCAGACATATGGTTAAGGACGATACAGATATTGAGAGAGGAAACCCGCTGTCGTCGCTTCATGGGCTACTCTTTTCGATTAGCAGCAAGGGATCTTTTATATGCACCATCCCACAAACAGGGTAGTACATACCACGGCCTTTGATAAACCAGTCGTGGTGCAATGGCTGGAACGAGAAATAGCCCAATGGGCCCACCGACGGGGATCGATCCTAGACCGACTGCTCGGCTACGTCCCACCCCGTAAATTAATAAAGTTAAGTGATAAACATTTCATCTCAACTTTTTCATATCAAGTTTAAAGTGACAGACCCTAGTTTTTAATCACTACCACATATCTTTCACTATTAAAGCCGGTTTTGATCATTTAAATTAGAAGTACTTACATTTTATTATTTAGAATATTAATTTATGTACACCTGAAATAGTTCTGGTTATCTAGGCTTTTGTAATACCCCAAAATATATATTTCATAATTTTAAAAACAATCTCTACTTATTTATAGACAGTATTTCCTTGTTTAAACATCACAAACTTTAGCTTCTCACTGTTATAACCTTATCCAAATGTGTGTTGCAGGTTTGTAGATTAACTAAACTCAGTGTCTATTTTCACAGGCTGAAACTAGGGTCTGTAAAACCATATTAAATTGCGTACATTAAAAGATGATCTGCTAATTTTATTTATAAAAGAACATCCATTCTATTGTCGACTGCTTTCTTTCAGATTACTGGACTCGGTTATTGGGGATGAAGGTGTACTCGAAAACAGACAAAACTGCTTTGTTGGGATATGCCGATGATCAGGTATGTACATGTAGTAAATGCATTAAAAAGATAACTTAGAAAACTTTTTTTTTATTTCTTATGGCTGTATTATTAAGAATGCAGTGTAGCATGAATTGATGTACACATGCAACTAAAATATATATACAGCATGGTTTAGGACTGCTTCAGATAGCAGGGAAACATTGTCAAACTTTAGTAATTTATTTATTAATTGTTAATTATAACCATTAATACTATTTACTATTACAGAGGGAAAATATCCTTTATATTTTAGATAATAATTTTGTTTTTAAATCTATCATTACATCACAGGACATTGCATATAATAATATTTTTGTTGTTCTAAAATTACCTTTAGTATTTGTTTTATGCCATAAATAAATAAATTATCATGTTTTTATACTTCAAGCATAATTTGTTTTGGTAATAGTTCAGGTAAACCACATGTATAGTCAATATTGTTTTTTACTAAATTGTCATTCCAACTTTATTTCACTCATGCAATATATTCCCAATTTCTGTAGTGCAAGTTAGAATTGCATGATATTGGAGGGCCTGTTGATCATGGAACTGCCTTTGGAAGAATTGCCTTCTCGTGTCCACGCAGTCAGGTTGGTCTTTAGACAACAATAAAATATATTTCAGGTATAGATAATTTCTTGACCTATAGTTTATTTTGTGTTGGATAGTTCTATCTAAAGAAAGGTGAGGAGATATACAATGGTATGTGGGTATTCAGGAAGTGGTTAATTAAATGAAGAGCAACACAAATTATACAGTTGGTATGAACTTCAGAATTTATTAAAATATTTTAATTATTACAGAATGTTGATTTGATGATGACAATTACTTTTAAGTTTTAGTCTGTTCATTTTGGCACTTGTGTACTTGCCTTTTTATTGTTTTATTCGTAACTCAATTGTTGTTGCACAATAATGTTTTCATTTCTATAGTTCTAGAGGTGATATCTAATTATTAATGCATAATTGTCAAAAAATACAATCTCTTGCAGCTGGCTGGTATAGAGGCCTCCGTGAAAGCAGAGAAGCAGAAAATAATAATGCCTTTAGTCAGTCTAGACACTCCAGGCAAAGCGACCGTTGAAGTGGTCATTCTTGCTGACCCCGTAAGTTTACAGTTCAGGCTTTAGATTTATTATTAGACCATTAAAGGTGATTATTAGCAAAAGATGAAACATGTATGCCACTTCGCCAAGTATGCATCACTACAAAACGTCACACAGATGGACTTTAGGTTTATGTTACATTATTGTTTTATGAAATCTTGTGTTAGTAGTAGTGAACACCATAAGCATAGACAATCATCAGAAATTTGGGAAATTTTAGTATGTATTTTGTTTGGGTGCACATGCCTTTACCTAAAACGTTTCTTTGATGACATATTCACAGTTGTTTCAAACTGCAATAATGGTATAAAACAATTTATGCTAATTAGAGGATCATGGAGTGATTAAATGTGTTTGAATTTTGCTAGCTAACCTTTAAGGACTTAAAGTTTGTCCTTCAAAGTCATTGTGCATTTTACTTCTTGTTATGGCAATACTGAATCATATGCTGTTTGCAGGATGGTCATGAAATCTGTTTTGTTGGAGATGAAGCATTTCGTGAGTTGTCTAAAGTTGATCCTAAAGCAGAACAGCTTCTCAGCGAGGTGAGATGAAAAACATTAAAATAAATTTTAACATTTTTCATAGTAAGTTACTATTTTTCAGTGTAAAATATTTATACTGTGTCTAAAAATATAGGCATATTTTAACCTGAAAGAAGATAGCTGAAAATCTAAAAACATGACAGAAGTTTTGAAACAATGTGCAGAATTAGAAACTTTCATTGAAGCTGGTCTTAGTATTAAAAGCAATACTCATAACATATTATTGTAATCTGATATTTAAGCCAACTGGTTCAGCAGGCAAAAATATCCAAAAAATATATGTAGTAAATGCAACAAGAACAGATTTGTAGCCAACCAATTGTTGAATGTGCTGTCCTGTTTTTGAAGAAAGTGAAAATGCTTTGAAATTAAAAGAAAAAAAGAAAACGAAAGTAGCTTATTGGATATTAAACATCTGCATGTCCTGTAGATTGTAATATATATTGTCTATATTTGAGGCTGTTGACAAAGATCAAAGTGATGAATGGTTTGCTAAGAAGGGACTACAGAAAGGATCGGCCTGACCTGAGTTTGTCTAATGGTGAATGAGAACATGGATGTGCTTCATCAGACCAAATTGGAATGGAGGAGACTCAAACCACTGAATCGCTGAATCACTGAAGAGACTGAATCATTGTGTAACCAATACATAGATGGTCATGGTGTGGTGCATCTGTGAATCAGAATATATACATGTAGTGTTATTGGGTATATGGGTCATCTGTAAACAATATGGTTTTGTACAAAATATTAGCTTTTTTTTCAAGTTTTTAAACAGTGATACTCTGAAGAATGGTTACATTGGGAAATATAATGATGTAACCAGTATTATTACTTACAATTTTAAACATTTTTTTGTTTGTATGGTGATAATGGGAAATGTGGTTCAGTAATTAATTTTGTTACCATTTATTGTCCATTTATTTGGAAAAAATGGCTAGCTTAAATTTTATCATTAATAATGGAATTGTTGAACTGTCTGGAGCAGTGCCAGTAGTAAGTCAGGACCATCTGATAAACCATCTCTTCAGTCTTCCTGGTGGTCTAGAAATAAATTGGATGATGCCTTAACCTTCTGTCAAGTTTGATTTCACCTGGCACACTGGGTTGAAGAGCTGACGCTTATGACACTGACTGGGTGGAAAAGTCAGACACAGATAGCCAATTCGGTTACAGATAAAACAAGAAGCAGATTTCATTTGGTTCAACAAATGGAAACCTAGGTATCATGATACCTGTGCAGAGGAAGTTAAAACAGCAGATTAAAAAATACAATTGTAATCAAAGCCGTTGTTGACAGATTGACAAAGGCAATACATATATTTTTGTAATAGGACATATTAGTATGAAAGTGAAAACATGGTGTATATTTTCATTAAAAAACAATCAAGATTTTCAACACAAGTTTGTTGTGATAAAATAATCTTTCATATGTATTATTGCGGGATAGGGTTATAAACAAGTTATTACAAATCTGCGATTGTCGGGAGCAATGCCAAGATCCCAACATCAATTATGTACCCTAGGGTAGATAAGCCCTGTCCCACATCAGTACATAGAGATTATTATATGAGCTTGTTTGTCGTACTGATTTTTACAAAACTAGTGTCAGGATTTTTGTATTGCCCGACCCAACTCAAAATGTTTCAGCCACAACTAGGAGACGACGAAATGACATCAAATTTCAAATGCAGTCTGAGCTAGAACTGGAGAAGCAAACATCATATTATGACGTCACTTCTCAAAATTAAGTCATTACAATTCTTATTACACGTGTGCTTCGTATGATTATTATTAACTTGGTTATCTTGAACCATATGGATAATAAATAATTATATGTACATTCTGCTATGTTATCAAAAGTGAAATTTGTTTTTATCCAAAATGCAAAAACAAAAGAAAGAAAAAAAAAGGTTTATATGTATTTTTTTAAATCATAAAATCTCTCTGATTAATTTACATTGTTATGAATATCTTTAGATTCCAAATTTTAACATTACAACTCTGCTTTGTTGAACTCCATCATATGTGGTCATGTGAGATAGAAAAAGTACACCCTCTGTGATGAAAATATTGACCTGTTACCTGGCTTGCCAAGTCCTTAAATTTTTTACAAATGGTTGCATATGATGGAATCTTTTTCGCTCATCCATTGATAAATGAGCTACTATATTACATAAAAGACAAAGATGGCTAAAAAAAATATTTGTTTATTTGACCATGTCTTAAATAAACTACACTATCGTATTTGCCGTGTTTGTTTCATTTTAAAACTACAAATTAATAATAGCTTTTATAATGAAGGTTTTAATAACAAAATATCTATTTAAAACTGTTTTCTAATGACCTTACATCACCAACTCACATTAATATGACATATATTCCAACTTCAAACACTCTTGTCAAACGCAGTAAAACATTGACCTGTTACCTGGCTTGCCAAGTCCTTAAATTTTTTACAAATGGTTGCATATGATGGAATCTTTTTCGCTCATCCATTGATAAATGAGCTACTATATTACATAAAAGACAAAGATGGCTAAAAAAAATATTTGTTTATTTGACCATGTCTTAAATAAACTACACTATCGTATTTGCCGTGTTTGTTTCATTTTAAAACTACAAATTAATAATAGCTTTTATAATGAAGGTTTTAATAACAAAATATCTATTTAAAACTGTTTTCTAATGACCTTACATCACCAACTCACATTAATATGACATATATTCCAACTTCAAACACTCTTGTCAAACGCAGTAACGTGTTAACATCACGAAACAGACATTTCTTTCATAGAATACCCACATACCCAGGATTAGAGAAACGTCTATTCCACATGGACCGAGTTCATGGCATTTGTACTGTAACAAATACATGCATGGAAGAAGACGATGTAATCACTGAACGTCCACTTCCATATCTCTGGATATAAAAGATTATTCTCAATGGGGTTTTTTCACATACTCTTAGAACACATTGATTTTTTATCTTATCATCGGCTATTGGACGTCAAACATATGATCATTCTGACACTGGTTTTTTTTTAGAGGAAACCCGCTGTTGCCACATAGGCTATTCTTTTAAAACAGGCAGCAAGGGATCTTTTATTTGCGCTTCCCACAGGCAGGATAGCACAAACCATGGCCTTTGTTGAACCAGTTATGGATCACTGGTCTGTGCACGTGGTTTACACCTACCCATTGAGCCTTGCGGAGCACTCACTCAGGGTTTGGAATCGGTATCTGGATTAAAAATCTCATGCCTCGACTGGGATCTGAATCCAGTACCTACCAGCCTGTAGACTGATGGCCTAACCATGACACCACCGAGGCCGGTAAACCAACTATACTGAGAGGCATAAATAACGCAATGGGTATTTCGCTAATATTTTCTTATAAAATAGTATATCATCAGTGTTAGGTATGCAGACAAATGACATACTGGTAACAACTGTAACTGAAAGAAGATATTTTTCAAATCTGGATTTTTAAAAAATAAAATGTGGTTTTAAACAAAAAACACAACTGTTTTTTTGACAATAAAACAGCAATTTTCTAAAATTACTTAACATGGCATATTAAAAAAAAGACAGAAAACACAAAAAATGGTTGCTTTTATAGGGAGATGAGCAGGCAATGCACATGCAAAAAGATTTTCATGTGTAAACACACCAGTTATGCTTTTTGCTGAAAACTCATTTTATTAAAAAAAAATCTGATTTGAACAAAATCCTCTTTCACTTAAATTATTACCAATGTGTTATTTGTATGCATACTTAATATATGTGATTTGACATTTCTATAAGAGATTATTCAGTGAAATACCCATTGCGTTATTTATGCCTCTCAGTATATATATCAACATTTATAGCTTTATGAAGGATGGACTTTGTAATATTAAATACAAACACTTATGAACAGGTGAGATAACTTTATTAATGCTGGAAGACAGTAGATAACAAATTATAAATAACAATCGGGTTCTAAGAACTCCGTGGAAATTTAGAAGCCATTTCATATTTTGGATATATAACAAAAATGTGCTCTGTTCATATAAAAGTTGGTATCCTTTTCAGTAACCATTATAAAACCACATGGTATTTTAATATAAAATACTTGTATCCTAACTATTACTTTACAGTTTTAGGCATTAAATTCTTAATTATGATTTTAAGTACGTCTAGTAATAAAAATTACGAAAAACAAATTTGAGATGAAGAATAAAAATACATGTACTATGAAATGGTTTTAGAATAATCTAAAACATTTAAAACATTAGGCCAGTTTAAAACTGAAGAAATGACTCCTTTCCTGGATAACATATTCACTAGATAATTTGTCTTTGACATCTTATAGTAGCACTACAATATCACAGTTGAATTTATTATGGATCAATACATGATCACAGCTAAAACCGTTTACATCACACTGGCTATTATTATTTTTATGGAACCAATATATTTATTCCATGTCATTCTGGTTTCTACTACTCCATTATTACTTTTTATAATAATAATCAACTGGAATAGCTTTGTATCCAAACATCTTGCATAACTGAAACACCCATATTAAAATCTTAATTAACCTTTCATCCTTCAGGTTTTTTGATACCATGTCCTAATGGTTTTGTCCATGATAATGTCCACAGATCGGTCAATTGGCTTGATAATAAATGGAATACAGGAAAGTCCTACTGCTGTTGTTGTCCACTTCCTAACTGGTGATGGTAACTGTGTGGTTTTTCTAAGCACATGGCTACAAAATGCACAGATTCGATTGATGGTAAATCCCGGAATTGCAACCGATGCCAGTCCTTGCCAGATCAAAGTATCACCAGAAGCTGTTGCCACCTCCCTCCATCTTCTTTCTCTTGGTACGTGGGTATTCTGTAACAAGTACAGTTTGTTTTATTTAACAATACCACTAGAGAACATGGATTAATTAATATCGGACATTTTATAATTCTAACACCTAATCTCTAGAGAAAACCTACATTTTCCTTTTTGTAGTGCTCATGGGATCTTTTTAATTTACCTTTTTAAAGACAGGACATCACATACCATGACAGACCAGTTGTGGGGCACTGGCTAGGATGGAAAAACATCAGTGTAATGATAAAATCTTCAATGTAACTTTTAATTACTTATATATTTCTGTACAATATTTATCTCTGCTCAGTTTCAGTTTTCATGGTAGATATATGGTGAACAAATAACTGACAAATAACATAATAAATAGGGGTGCAGAAATCAAAAATATTTAACTAGCCTTCCAGACCAGAACCAACTAAAATTTACTAGCCTGCCACAATTTGTACTACTAGTCTGCCAGTCTATAGAATAATATATACTCTTCAAAAGAAGAAACGCAAAACCACATTGTCGTAACATTTGGAGAATTGATTTAATTATTGAATGGTGAGTCCGATAATTACCAAATGTTGCAGGATTGTTCACAATTCACTCTAGTCCATTGTGAGTAAGTGATAGGACACACCACCAAGGTCAAGGTCATCTGGAGTCAATACCGGGTGTGGCCTCCGCGTGTGTTGACAACTGCCTGGCACCGCCTGCCCATTGAAGCAACCAGAGTACGGATGACGTCCCGGGGGATGGTGGCCCACTCGGCCTGCAAGGCTGCTGCCAGCTCGGGCAGGGTCTGGGGCTGTGGTTGTCGCTGTCGGAGGCGTCGGTCCAACTCGTCCCATAGATGCTCAATTGGGTTCAAATCCGGTGATATCGATGGCCAAGGAAGGACATTAATGTTGTTGTTCTGTAGGAAAGCCGTTGTGAGACGTGCTGTGTAAGGCCTGGCATTGTCATGTTGGAACACTGCGTTGGCGTTGGCCATAACTGGAACGATGTGTGGCCGGAGGATCTGGTCAATGTAGCCCTGTGCATTCAGGTTGCCCTGCACGTGGACCAGGTCAGTTCTGCCAGTGTGTGAGATGGCTGCCCACACCATGACACTACCCCCGCCGAATCTGTCCACTTCCTGCACGCAGTTTGCCGCATAACGTTCACCACGACGCCTATACACGCGACATCTTCCATCATGACGTCGGAGCAGAAATCGGGACTCGTCACTGAACCACACCTGTCTCCATCGCAGTTGAGGCCATTGTCGATGAATCTGGCACCACTGCAGTCGGAGTCGACGGTGTTGTGGTGTTAAGATGACACCTCGAACTGGACGTCTGGCACGAATTCCTACCTCACGTAGGCGGTTCCGTACGGTCTGGTCGGATATCCTGCGCAAACCTGGTATTGCTGCGGCTGTGGAGGGTGGCAGTAGTCAATCGTTCCCGAAGGTGGCGTACCCGGATGTAGCGGTCCTGCCCGGGGGTAGTGACCCGTGGTCGACCGGATCTAGGGAGGTCACGTGTTGATCCATGTTGCTGGTAACGGTCCCACAGTCTGGAGATGGTGCTTGGGGACACATGGAATGCCCTGGCAACGGCCGTTCTGGATTCGCCTGCGTCTAGTCGGCCGATGGCATTGTTTCTCTGCGGTTCACTGAGACGTGGCATGTCCTGGATTGTCAACTGTCGGCCAGATACAGAGGCCAGGCAAGCGAACACCCTGCACTTTTATACTGTCGGTGTTCATGTTGCACGTGCAGACAACGCACGTGCAGTGGTGACATGGTTTGCACGTGGCTGCGTTTTTGCGAATATTCACATTTTGGAACTTTATTGTACAGTAGCTGCGTTTTATCGAATGTAACCGTGGGAATGTGTTTGGGACATGCAATGACCTTATATTCACAAAGCATGAACCGGTAGGAAACATAAAATCGGAGTTATATCCCATTTGTACCCTTTTGCGTTTCTTTTTTTGAAGAGTATATTATTAACAATATTATAATATAAAGTGTCCTTCACTTCAAATTATATATATATATATAACATATCATTGTGCAATTTTAAGTGTCATAAGGACTCCCTGTTTGTAAGTCTTTAGAGCCTGCCACCAACCCAGCAAGCCATGCTGTGCATCTCCAGTAGATCAGAAGATACACGAAATGTTTTGCATAGCTCTCGCACACACATGAGGTGAAATCAGTTTGGGGCAAATTAACTTCAAAATGAGTTGTGTTAAAATATCATGCAATTTCATATTTATACACTCGTGTCACTGACCTGTGCTGCTTTATAGCCCTTGTGTACTGAATCTGCCACAACGTAGCTACTGGCCACAACATAGCTCAGATGAACAAAGCGGACGTGAATCAGAGACCGGAATGCTTCTCCAACTTCATTGGCATAACCTGAAGGAGACAAGTCGGTGTATTATTTAACTGCATAAGACATTCATTGTCTTAACAGGATCACTCTAGACCAGTAATAGTAGATTAAGACCACTTAGTATTGGTAAATAGCCATGGTAAAGGATTATTACATGACAGAAAAAATAATATCACAAATAAATTTGCAAGGGGATGACCATAATAAAAAATGGTGACTATTTGTCACGATATTAGAAGCCAGTGAATAAATATTCTTCTTCTCCGTTTTTATTTTTTTTTATTTTTTTATTAATGTTGATTTAATCAACTAGTTTTTAATGCATCTATAATAATAATAATATATATATATATATATATATATATATATATATATATATATATATATATATATAATATAGAAGTAGTGTAAATAGGAGATCTGCTGTGAAATAGCCCATGTGTTCAATTACATGTTATACCTCCCTGAAATGTCAGCTATACATACCGTTTCACCTTTTTTCCCCAATTTCTGTTTGTATTTAATTATGTGCTGTGTGTATAGTGTATTGTTCTTTTTCTTGCATTTTGTAATTTATGTTTTATAAACTGTACCTTTGCCAATAAAAAAGAAAAAGAAAGAATTTAAAAATAAATTAAAAAAAGTCGGTGTATTATTAAGAAAGGAAAAAAGAAGAAAGATAATAATAAACAAAGTTCATGATTTTCTATGTTATACATGCATTTGTTCTATTGTTGCCAGTTCAAAACAGAAGCTGAAAGAATGACTCCACACATCAATTGTTCTGATGGTCATTCTTATTGACAACATTGTGGTTACATGTGAAAGACTATTTTTCCAGTGATTCAGTTGTATGCATTTATACAGAGTTCTTCCAAGTATATCATTCATACTAAATTATAGTGTTGTCATTCCATTTCTAAAATAATATGACACCGACAGATGCTGTGAGCTATTTTCCAATTTCCTGAAATATTAAGTACTCTACAGCATGTGAGACTCCTAACAATGTAGTGTAAAAAAGATATAATATACACATACAGTCATACATGTACACCAACAAATCATTAGCCCTTCCAATACTGTCATTCTGTTTGTCATTCCATTTCTAAAAGTGATATGATAGATACTGTTAAACTTGTATGTGTAGCCTACTTCAATGATCAGCATTTATACATTGTTCTTATTAGTCTGTCATTCCACTTCTGAAGTGATGTGATATACCCTGTTAACTATCTAGTGATTCAGTTGTATGCATTTGTACAGAGTTCTTCCAAGATTAAAGTTATGTATAATGCATTAAAATAATACAAGGGGAAGTAATATTAAATACATGGGCAGATTTATGTGCAAACCAAAATTATTAGTCCTTCCAAGTATTATTTTGTTTTACATTCCATTTCTAAATGTAATGACAGATACCATGGATACATATTTTAAATTTTCTTAAATATTATTAGTGCATAGTATTTGGGACTATGCAAACAAATTAAGTCAATAAACTGTGTATGCACAAAAAAATAACTATTTCAAGAGAAAAGACTGTCATTCTGTTTGTCTTTCCATTTCTGAAACCAAGCACATTAAACTGTTGGGGAAATCAGATACAATATACACACAGAAACACATTTTTAGTCCATCTACAACTGTCATTCTGTTTGTTATTCCATTTCTAAAATGATATCATAGATACTGTTCTAACTCTAACCCTAATCCTAACCCTAGCTCTAATCCATATTCATTTTAAAAAAAAAAAAAAAATTTTAAATTGGGGGGGGGGGGGTAACTGTCGGATATTTTAGGTAAGTGGATAACTGCTTGAGTTTTAAGACTCATTCTATTTGTCATTCCATTTCTGAAAGTTACATTTTGTGTGCTTTTTTTTTCCTACTCCTAGTCAAGTCTTTCAGTATAATTTACTATAAATTAGGCTTCTGTCATTCCCTTTCTAAAGATCTATGACATGATTCTAGTATTTGTATGTATGTATGTATATATGTATATGTATATGTATATATATATATATATGCATTCCATATATAATATTATATTATAATAATTATTAACATATATGATGCATTGTCAGTAGGCCCCTATTTCTGTCTGTCATTCAGTTTGTAAGAAGGGAGGTCAGGTCAGGTCATAGGGCTTTACCTGCATATTCAGAACAAGCTGTTGTGGCACATGCTTGTCCTGGGTGCAAGAGTGGCCTCGGCCGGCTCCTCCGTCCAGGACAGGAAAGGAAGGGGTGGGGGGGGGGGGGGGTGGGGGGGGGGGGGGGGGGGGACCTGCACTGACAGGTGTAAGGGAGCACCAGCAGCCCAACCAAGGTCGGTAACAGGCGGGGGTGGGAGTGATGATGCTATGGAATTTTGAATGGAGCAAAGTATTATGCCAAAGAAGAAGGGAGCATTCATTGTTGATATTTGTCTTTGTCATTCGTCATTCAGAGAAGGGTGTCCCCGGTACAGCACGTTCACTACTTCTGATGTCTGCTACAAAAATTTACGCAATAATTTAGTTTTTATTATTAATAAATTAAATTATATGATCGCAATTTTTTACAGACAACATTTAATAAATAATTTTGGCGGGAAGCTACCATTATGATTATGTCAAATTATGCAACTTTGTTACTTCACCTTTAAAGTTTAAAAACAGTGCATTTATTTTCTGTCTTCAAGTATATATATGCATCAATGGCATCGTAATGATCGGTGTATTACGCGGCATTACATACCTAAATATCGTATTATAGTGTCCTTAAAAATATCTTTCTCTCGCCTATATGTACACGTATTCTCATTTTCAACGTTCATCTTCAGTACAAAATAGTATAACTTCCTTTCGTTTTCAAGATGGGTCAAGGTCAAACATGAAAAGGCCAGCAGTATTATCTAAATGTCCTAATTTCATTTTACTTATTAATATATGCACAGAACATAATCGGTATAAACGATAAAAGAACTACCTTCAAGTTCAATATAAAAATTTATATAAATGATAAGAGTAAACTTTATGTCCATGCTAATAAAGATATCTAGGTTTTTATTTTCGTTATTATTATACTGAATTGGTAAGTAGCTCACAGACTATGACAACCAATATTTACAAACAAGAGTTACAAGTGCATGCAAACAAGATCAAATTAAATAAGGTGTGAAATAGTTATTCTTTAATTTGTTAAGCACAGTCAACCAAACGTTGCATGATTATATTATGCAATAATCTTATCTAAGAAGACGATGACCCAAATACAACACAAATCCGCGACTTTTACGATTGACTTTGCAGAAGGCGATAAACCTCTTCGCAAACCCCCCAAACGCTTTACAGAATACAAAACTAAAACAAAGGAACTGACGCTTGACAAATTGGAAAAGAAGCAATAATCTTATCTAAGAAGACGATGACCCAAGTACAACACAAATCCGCGACTTTTACGATTGACTTTGCAGAAGGCGATAAACCTCTTCGCAAACCCCCCAAACGCTTTACAGAATACAAAACTAAAACAAAGGAACTGACGCTTGACAAATTGGAAAAGAAGCAAACTGAAGCACTCCAAAGAAGACAGGCATGTTTCCATTTCGGATGCATTAAGCCCATAGTCTGTGTTTTGTTGTTTTTGTTACAATTTTTTTTTTTTTTTAAATCGGCACCCACATTAATTTAGTCTGCGGGGAAAGTGTATCATGGGTGAACCAGTTTCGGTGAGCATAAGCATTCAGTTCTAAAGCATATCAATATTTATAAACAGACATATGGTGCATATATGTATACAATTGCTACTTGCCACCGTTAGTTTTGTTTCATTGCATTGGTAATAAAGTTAAATATGCCAAGCACTAGGCTTTTTAAACCAATACCTACACTATAAGGGTTTAACCCTTCAAATTAGATAGCTAGGCTAGTTTAACTCCCCCTCTGTCATTGTATTCAGTGCTATACAAGGACGGAGGTGGATGGGTGGTCATGAATGACCGTTGAACTCACTAGAATAGGGACTTAAGACAATAGGTACAACCTTAACACAAAACTAGGATTCACACACAGACTACACGCTCACTGCATCAGTACACAGGGTGCATTGACTAATGATAACAATGCACCCGCCCCCATTTAATGGCCCAGCACGTACATTAATAAGGAACCAGACAAAAGAATACCGGTTCGAGTACACAATTGCAATGCACCCGGGGGAAGCTGAACAAAAGAATATCGGCCTCCCCCACCCAAACCCCCAATACTTGTTGCTGGTAATAACTTGGTACTTGGTGATGCCACGAAGTTGTCAGGCCCTTTATAAGGGCCCTATGGGCAACCTAGGGAGACACCACAGCATCGTAGAGGTCTAAAATTAACGAGCTACTCTCGATTCACTAATATCAAAACTATATTAGCTTGGCCATTTACCTTTCGACCGACCGACCTTGCAACAAATTCCCTCAATCAAAACTGTGCACCCTTTTCTCTTTTGCATTTAACTGCTCCATTCGAATTCCATAGCACCACCACCACCCCTGCCCGCCTGCTACCGATTTGATCGGGCTGCTGGTGCTCCCTTGCACCTGCCGGTGTAGGTGGTCCCTCCTCTCCCCTCCCCCCACCTTTCCTGTCGTGGACGGAGGAGCTGGCCAAGGCTGGCTGTTGTGCCAACGACAGGTGTGAGCTACAACAGCTTGTTCTGAATGTGCACGTAAAACCCTATGACCTGACCTGACCTGACCCGACGTTCTGCTCAGTCTGGTTAACCTTTCAGTGCTTTTTAAAAATATATATGTTCAACAAAATATGTACTTGTAATAATTTATATATATATATATAGGAAAATTACAAAATGGAGTCCTCTAGAACCAATGTTAACAGACATTTTTTTGGCAAAATGAATATAACAATTCTGATGTCTTGCAATCATGTTATAAATTGAGCAAATTAATGGTTATAATGGTAAAATTGTTTGGTTAAATAATATAGGCCTAAGCTGCATTCAGAGTTTTAATATATTATTATATATAAATGGATATTCAGAAAGATATTTATGTTGAAACATGTATTGACCATGTATTTTTGGCAAGTATCTGTAAAGAGAGTTTTACCAGCAGACATCATGTAACTTCAATTTAACTAGATAACAGTGCAGTGGAGAACAGACAAAAATAGTTTTTACAATTAAGTTTTCTTTCAAATGGCAGTCTTTGAAAATCATAAGAAAAAGATATGAAGAAATGTGCCCGATTTATGAATGGGTAAAATTCAATCTTGCTTTCTTTGCTCATTTTAACTTTATTTTTACAAACATGTCTGTGAATGTGACAGACATTTGTTACTTTCCCCATGCAAAAGTCAACGACGTAAGAAATCTTCAAATGTATGTACTAATGCACACAAACAACGTAACCACAGAAACAGTCACTGAAACAGGTCAACATAACAGGTCTTATAAAATATGGCTTTCTGCTGAAGGAAAAATGTAACTGGTTTTCTCAGAAGACTACGTGTTAGCATTCAATAGCTATGAGGAAATCATTCTGTATTTCCCCTGCCACTTTGGAGTATTAAATTAACCTATAGTCCGTCCATTCCATCCTCCTACAAATTAGTTTTGTGTAAATAATTTCAGTTTTATTTCACATAAGAACCATAAGTGTTTTGGAAATTAAAAAAAAAAAATTTGTGTCCAATTTAATTACTTGTAGTTAATTCCATAATATGAAAAATGGCGTTTCCTGTGGGATGGACTATACTACTGCACATTATGTACAGTCAGTCTCTGATCAATCCCAGTTTATGGGCCCAGTGGGCTATTTCTCGTTTCAGTCGGTGCATTATGTCTGGTATATCAAAGGCTGTGGTATACATGTGTTATTCTGTCTGTGGGATGGTGCATTTAAAAGATCTCTTGCTACTAATGGAAAAATGTAGTGGGTTTCCTCTCTATGACCATATGTCAAAATTACCAAATGTTTGATATCCAATAGCCGATGATTAATAAATCAATGTGCTCTAGTGGTGTCGTTAAACAAAACAAACTTTTTACAGCTGTTATGTTAAACACTTCTTTCCACAGAAATATGAAGAGGATACTTTAAGACGAATAAGAGAATCACGTGATGAATGCATAAAAATTGATCAGAAGCTTTGGCTGCTACAGCAACAGGATGCCAAAAGACGAGGCTTGCCAGGGATGGAATGCATCAAGCCGATGTCTCGGCGGGAAGCAGAAAAGGCAATAAAGTCTGTTGCTCAAGACTTCAATAAAATAACAAAGAAAATTGCAATAGAAACACATATACCATAAACACAATACTTTGTGGTATATTTTAGCATTAAAATACTTTTCAAAACTGTTGACAGAACACAATTTTTAAAGGGTATCAGACTACTGATTTGTTCAAATTTACAGAAGTTGTGAAGCCCATGAATTTAAACTTTTTATGATTGCAACTGATTATTTGTAGTCCATTTACAAGTGGCTTTGTTTCAAGTTTCTCAAGATGTTTAACAAAACACCTAGAGGTTAGTAATTAACATTGGCTCATGAATGTCAAATGTTTTGTAATTGTGACAGTCCATTAGTAGCAAGTGATCATCTATATGCATTTTCCCAGACAGCCAGCACATAACACAGCCTTTGATATACCAGTTGTGAGGTGCTATTTGGGATGATGAAAAACACAATCGGAGAATGGGATTAAAGTCTAGAATCCAGTCTAACTACTGAGCTAGATCTCACCCTCGTAGTTTGGAAGCAGAGCAATGGAGCAGTTAATAACTGTTAATGACCGGAGCACATAATGTATGTAGAAAACTGCACACGTTTTAGTTTTTATATGGAATAGCATTGAACTACCAGCCTTTTGGTAATGTTCTAAATGTGGGTACTGTATTAATTTCATAAAGATGCACACACACACACACTAAAAAAGAAGAAACAATTTATATTGTCAGGATGAGGTTGGAGGACCACAGGAGGGTTGCTTATTTATATCATCAACATTTTTGTCTTGTGTATAAGCAGGATGAGGTTGGAGGACCACGGGATGGTTTCTTATTTATATCATCAACATTTTTGTCTTGTGTATTAGCAGGATGAGGTTGGAGGACCACGGGAGGGTTGCTTATTTATATCATCGACGTTTTTGTCTTATGTATTAGCATCACTTTTTTGAAAACTTTGCTAGAGATTTGTAAAAGCAACCCATCCATAATATGCAAAAATGTGCTAGTCAAACGTTTGGTACAAGCTCGACTGTTTATAAAACTTTTAAAGTTTAACGTCATCTCCAACAGTGTCTTGAAAGTTTAACATCATGACGATGCATACAAATTACGTGCATGTGACATGATTAAAGATTTGACAGTAGACAAAAGCTTAATAATCAGCCCAAAACCTCTAGATATAGATGTATATGCAGGGCCGTAGCTAGGATTTTTAGTTTTGGGGGGGGGGGGGGGGGGGGGGGGGGGGGGGCAACTGAGTAGTTAATAGTCTAAAACTCCTTGAACAGTTAAGAAGAGAATTGTTTCTATAATGCTTTCCGGGTTTTTTCGGGGGGGGGGGGGCAACTGCCCCCCTTGCTCCCCCGCTAGCTACAACCCTGATATGACCCACTGCTCCAAAATATCCACTGATGACTACATAAGCATACGAGACATGGTGGAGCAAATCTTTTACATTTGGGCAAAAATTATGGTGACGTTCAGTTAAAATGAGCCGGCCTGAAATGTTTTCACCATGTATTTCCATCATCCTACTTGTATTGTTAGTTTTAACGGACATAAAAAAAAGTGTAGATTCATTTGGAGCCCCATATAGCTGTTGGATGCGAATAATATGAATAAATGTTATCCGTATTAAAGTTATTTTTGTTTAATTCGGGCAAAACTCTGCCTGCCCCTCTACACAATTGATAGCCATTACACACATGATTGATGATGTGACTTTTGTTAACCAAGTGCTTTTATAGTCGTTGGGGAAGGGAAAAAATTGACAGCTTTCTTACACATCTTTGCATGCTCCATAAAGACAATATATACAAACCTTGGCACAGCAACGTCATTTGGTATTGGCAATTTATCATACAAAACACTTCCAACAAGGCCAGTGATTGGCGGCGAGGTCTTTTGCATGCGCTTTCCACAAACTATACCATGTCATAACTTTTGATGTACCGACAAACGGGACTGGTTTGAAAAAGAAAGAAATGTTTTATTTGACGATGCATTCAACACATTGTATTTACGGTTATATGGTTATGGACCACACGGACATTGAGACAGGAAACCCGCTGTCTCCATTTCATGGGCTACTCTTTTCGATTAGCAGCAAGGGATCTTTTATATGCACCATCCCACAGACAGGGTAGTACATACCACGGCCTTTGATATACCAGTCGTGGTGCACTGGCTGGAGCGAGAAATGGCCCATTGCGCCCACTGACAGGGATCAATCCCACCGACCGTGCATCAAGCGAGCACTGTACCACTGGGCTACGTCTCACCCAGACTGGTTTGGAATTAAAAGATGATTCAAGGGATCCAGCTAATCCATCACATGACCGACTGGTTCTAAAATATATCCTGCTTACCGACCAACAAAATGTTAATTTTGTTTAAACACCACTCAAGCACACTGATTTATTAATCAGCTGAAATTGGATGTCGAACATTTGGTAATTTTGACAAGTCTTAAGAGAGGAAATCGGCTACATTTTTCCATTATAGCAAGGAGTCTTTATATGCCACATTCCAAACACAGGATAGCACATACCACGGCCTTTGATAAAGAGTTGTGGTGCACTGACTCGAACAAGAAATAGCCCAATTGGCCCACAGACAGGGATTGATCCTAGCCTATCATGCATCGGGCAACCTATTTACCACACCACGGCTACATCCTGCCCCAACAAAAACAAAAGCTAATGTTATGTTTAGCAGCAGAAATGGTCAATAAATTAAGAAACTTAACAAAAGTAGTTTCAACAAAATTTTATTGTCCTTAATACAGTTAACTACAGGTTACACAATAGGCATACTGTATTGGTAGAACACAATAGCACTTTACAGTATGCAATGTAATAATTATTAAATTAGCATGATTGGTAAGTTGCAGTTCATGAAGTTTTAAATACAGCATATATATTTGGGAAATATGGAAATACTGAATGTATCTGCCAGCAAAAATGAAATCCAAGTATCTGTAATAGTATACCGAATGACATGGTCCAATTTCTTTTAGGCTTCCTGGTTATATTTACACATACATGCACAGTACAATTGATTTGTAATTACTGCAACTAAAGCAAGTAGAGAAAGCTGACATTTAAAAAGAAAAAGAATAGAACAGACGTTAAGAAAATAGGTTCTGCAGTGAAAATTATGTCATTATTATGGTAAGAATGTGAATAAATGGGTGGAGGGAATTCAGAGACATTAATTAATACGTACACTCATTTTGTCTTTGACCCATCAAATGCAGTTATCTACTGGTCATAATTTAGAAACATTTCCTCAGACCAGGGACAATGTTTTATACTAAATATACCCAACTTCATTCCTTTGTCTTTGTTAACTAATGCAAAGTTAAGATACTGACAACTGCGGTCCCATCTGAAGGCAAAGTCTAATCAATATTTTGCACGTAGTATAGGAAGAATATTTTTAGTGAGCATTTGGTTCTAAAGCATATCAGTATTTATAAAGACCGCTTCAAATAAGAACTAAATTAGCTGCTCTTTAGCAGTCTCCCACATGTGTGCCAAGAACTGTAGAATGTGTCGGTCGTAAATATTGTTAACTACGTCACCTGTTTCAGAGAGTGAAATATTTAGTGGTATAGCTTACAGCCAGAACTTTCTGAAACAAAATTGTTCAATGTTTTATCAAAACATGTTATTCAACAAAACATGCATTTATAATAATTTTTTAAATGATTTTAAATACTGAGTCCTCGCAAATCAATATTAACAAAACATTTTTGGAAAACGAATACAACAATTCTTATGTCCTGCAATTGTGTTATTATAAGTTGAGCAAATGAATGGTTATAATGGTAAAATTGTTTAACAAATATAAGATGCAATCAGCCTTTTAATAAAAATATCAACAGACATCCAGAATTTTTTGTCTGTTAAAATGTATAAGTAACATATTTGGCAAGTATCTGCGAAGAGTTTTGTCAGCAGACACCATGACAACCATGTGACTTCAATTACTAGATAGCAATACAGCTGACGACAGACAAAAATAAGTTTTAAAATAAAGGTGGGTTTTTTTTCAAATTAAGTCTTTGAAAATCATAGAAAAAAGATATTAAGAAATGTGCCTTGTTCAAGAGGGGGGCAAATTCCATCTTGCTTTCTTTGCTAATTTTAACCTCATTTTTATGCATATTAATATGAAAGTAACAGACATTTGTTTACTTTCCCCATACAAAAGTCCATGTCAGAAATTTTTAAACGTGCGTACTAAGGAGCACAATCGACGCATCCACCGAAACCGGGCAATGGATGTTACCCTTGAAGATATGAATACTTAAAACCATGTTTGCACACAACAAACTGGCAAAAGCTTAAAATCGTTTTTGAAGTAACAAAAGAAAGAAAGAAAAAAAAGTGTTAATTCTGCTTCTTTTACATCTTCAACAGTTTGTATCAGCCATTTATCAATATAACACTTAGGGCATGGTCTGTTTTCAAGTCAGTGTTAACAGAGATTATTATACAAGCTTGTGTCCTGATGATGTTACAAAATGAGTGTCAGGATTTTGGTTTTGCCAGAGTGAGAGCGAGGATAATACATGAACCCTGACACGAGTTTCGTAAAATCAGTATGACTCACACGCGAGTAATAATTTCTTTATTATCCATATTATTATTGTTGTTTTCTTTATGAATAACAAGACCCAACTCAAAATGTTTCAGCCACAACTAGGAGATGATGAAATTATCATATTTCAAATGCAGTCTGAGCTAGGACTGGAGAAGCAACAGAAGCAATGTCATGTTATGACGTCGCTTCCCAAAATTACGTCATTACACATGTGATTCGTATTATTAACTCGGTTATGTTGAACCACATGGATAATAAAATCAGGTCTGTCAAACAGTTAAGTTGTGAGTCGTGTAATATCTTCAATCAGCTTCTTCCCATACTCCTTCCAGTCCATAGGTGTGGCAGTTACGCACACAGTTTTCAAGCGACTTTCATCCTGCAACATGAACAAGCTTGATGAGCAATAAACTTCACAAATGAAGACAAAAAAAATAAAATATTTCAATCATTAAGGTTTGAACAAGAAAAAATAGATAGAGGCTATTTCATGGGTTTTTATGTCAACAAGTGATGTATGAAAAACATTTTTAAAACTTTACATAAACTGCATCACTGGCATTGATTTCAACAAAGAGACACTTCCATGTCTGTGAGGAAAAACGTTCACAACTATGAACCAATCCCGCTATATTACTACTTGTCAATTAATTTATTGTTACACCCACTCAACAGTTTGTCAGTCTGTGTCATAGGAAGTGGCTTGCCCCATGTAAGAAATAAACATCCTTTTTGTTTCTCACTTGGGTTGGCTAAATCAAAGAAACAGTCAGCCAGAGTGAAACTGACAGTGCTACAATCTGTATTTACATGAATATGGAATAGGAAAAAACACATATGTTTGTCTTGGGCTGGCACAGGCCTCTGCACCGGTTGCTATAGCTTACATCGTGTTAATAATTTTATTTATTATTCATGATTAAATATTTTTAATTTTCTAATTCATTGAAAGAAATAAGCAATAGCATCTGTAACAAAATATACTGTAATATTAGTACAGTGTAGCTAAAATCAATTAACAGTTGCTAATTTAAGCGATGTTTATTTCGTCTGAACGTGAAAATTGTGCTTTGCCACCCCTCAGAACAATAGGCCCAGCTGTGAACTGGTAAAGCCCTGTGCAACGAACTGCAACGCGAATATTAGTAGCTAGAAATAGCACTGATAAACACAACCACAGATTTGTAACAATGCAAAATTAATACATTTAATCTGAAACATTTATAGTTATTTTATTTATTATTAGTTTAAAATACATGTATAAATAAATGAAATGCATACATGTATCAGAATTCAGACAGTGATTGTTCTGCACAGTTAAGAGTAAGATAGACTGTTCACAAGGCATTTGTAAAGTTTACCATTGGTTATAATCTGGAAATGGGGCTCTATCAGATAATTGGTTATACTAGTTATTAACATAAATTTAACACAAACTGAGGCTATGCAATTAAGCAGATTTGTCTGTATTTCATTACTATGTATATAATAAAATAAATTACATTACATTACACCAATGCAGAATATTTCTCACTGAGAAAATATGAAAAATATTTTTCACGGTACGAGCGATTATTAATCAAACTTATCAAACAAAATTAAGTTCCTTAATAATCTGTTTTACAATTTAAGCATCCCTCCAACCCCTTCTGAACAGTTTAAGACACCAGAAGACCTAAAGATTTCTTTGTAATTTGAGTGTAATAAAATATATATCTACACACTAACGACTTACATTGTATGTTTCCATTTTTGCCCTTAGTTTAAATATGTAAGATTTAAACGTGGAATCTGTGATGATCTGATCAAAGGCTGCCTCATTCTGGTAAAAAAATAAATATATTCTGGTTAAAAAAAACATTATCAAAAGAAAATACTAAAAATTACATGTACTGGAAAGAAAGAAATGTTTTAAAGACAGACAACACATTTTATTTACTGTTATATAGTGTCGGACATATGGTTAAGGACCATACAGATATTGAGAGAGGAAACCCGCTGTTGCCACTTCATGGGCTACTCTTTTCGATTAGCAGGAAGGGATCTTTTATATGTACCATCCCATAGACAGGGTAGTACATACCACAGCCTTTGATATACCAATCGTGGTGCACTGGCTGGAATGAGAACTAGCCCAATGGGCCCACCGATGGGGATCGATCCCAGATCGACTGTGCATAGAGCAAGCGCTTTACCAGTGGGTTACGCCCCGCCCCCACTACATGTATTGGAAAAAAATGTTTATGACAGTTATGTCAAATTGCTTCGGCATAAAACAAACTACATATCTTACAGCCCTTGTTTCGGTATACACACCAAAAGCAGAAATATTAGTCTAGGACAAGATGCAATGCTAACTTCCAATGCTAGTTCTTATTTGTAATGTATAATCTGGTATAATTATTGAATAAATTAACCACATTCTGACAAATTGTTATATTTATTGAACAGATAGACACATTCTAAGTAACAAATGTCATACCGTCTCTCGGAGATGACCAAGTTCGTCAGCTTTGTGACCGAGAAGTGTTTCTGCCGATTCCTGGAAGCATGTTACCCACTGATTGTCAGCAAAGTCTGCAAGATTCGCCTGAAAATTCAAATTAAAAAATATAATTTCAAGTTGAACACACACCCACACAGAAAAGAAGACAAGATAATTTTGAAAATTTTAAATCACGAACCTATAACACAAAGTTTAAATTTTAATAGCAGTTTTTATATCCCTAGATGTCTTGTAGTAAAAATACAATAAATAAAACTTATCCTCACAATATATTATCATTTCACACTGCACACAAAAATAACTATTTATGGAGAAATATAAGTGCATGTAGTGAAAGAATTCATACCGAGAGAATCATCCTCCATTTATAGTTTGGAAACTCCCGGTTACATTTCTCACATCTGAACAAACCGTTGCCTTGGTCGACAAGCTTTTTGTTACACTGCTCTGTAGGACATGCCTGAAAAGGAAGACCAGTAAAGTTATTAGTTATCCCATTATGAGGATGTTAGCAAGTGGCAGATGGCAATGTGTTACCATCTATTTAATATTTTCCTTTTCAAATCGTCTGTCGCTGTTTTCTATTGCATAAAATATTACTCAACCTGTATCCAGCAGTCTAATTTTATACCTTTAAACATAAGACTCTGGCTGGTTACGGGTATAAAATTAGAAAGCAGGATATAGGTTAAGTAATATTTTATGCATTAATGCATTGTAAAATATTATTAAATTGTATTTTTAATATATATATATATATATATATATATATATATAATGTATTTTTATGTCGAACATGCTGTGAAATGCTTGGCATTCCAATAAAGATTTGTATTAGTATTTTAGCAGTTTATTTGTAGTGGTGTTGGTAGCTGATGTTAAGTATTATAGGCTCCAGTTGAATGGACCATGGGTAACTTAAGAAAGCTTGTACCCATCACAATCTAGAAATGTTAAGACATTTAAAAACAATTATACCCTGTATAGTAAGAGTATAGTAGCATTACTGAACATCTACGTAAGTTAACTGAATGATTTCCACTACAGATGTTGCCCAACATTATACAGTGAGACAATACCTTATACATGCAATTCTCTTTCCTCATGAAGACCACCGTGCCCTTGCTGGTGAAATAATCAGGTTTGTCGCCATTTCCAAGATTTTCAGATTTAACTTGGCCGAAGTGCTTCCAATTTGTAGCATGTCCTATTAACAAGAAAGACTAATTATAACACAGCCTATTTGCTTTCAAAACAAAAGCAATGGGAAAAACCCCTCATGACAAGATAAAACTGTTGAAATAATTAAAGAAACCATTATTTTTGTTGAATGTCAATATAAAATATTAAATTAACCGTAAAAACTATGTTAAAATCCCACAATTTCATTTTAAAACTTTAAAGTCCTTGGAGGAATAAAACAAGAGCAAGGAGACTATAAACGGACTAACACAAGATGAACACGTTAACAATAGTACCGGTGACGTACATGATACGCCTGTCAGGAGGTGGATTGAAAACCATACATATTAATGAATTATGTTACAGGTATGATTCAATTCTAATTATGTTAAATGTTTGCAATGGGATGGATGAACAGTTTGTTTTGGATCAACTACTGATGATACTGTATCCATTGGAGTAGGTGCCATCTGATTAATGAAGTTATTATTCTTTATTAGAAAGGGAAATTTTGTTTACCATTTTCTTCAAAGGCTAACAAGATTTTCCTATGATGTTCAGAATATAGACAAATTATTTTATTTATTTGTATTACAGTGACCTAGTAATTGTATGTGACACACCACCATCCCAAGTTGTTCCTACATGTGAGGTTTGACGGTCCTGTATGCAAGATATGGTCCAGACAAGGATTTACTTTTATGTGCAGTAGACCGTGAAAAGTAGGTCACAATGACCTAGTAATAGTACGCGATACACTGACATACCAAGTTGTTCCTACATGTGAAGTTTGATGGTCCAGTATGCATCTGTATGCAAGATATGGTCCAGCGAAGAAAAACTTAACAGACAGACGTACAGACAATGCCATACATAATACTACCCATCATGGACGGGCATATAAAAATCATTCAAGCTAAACACAAACACAACACTTATTTGCTTCTAAATATTTAAAATTATGACTTATTTGCATCTAAATATCAATATGCAAACCTGCATATAATTATTAAAATAACAAAATTTTAAATGAAAATATTTAGTTTACAATTAAAGACCAACTTTTCTAAGAAATTTCACATCCTATTCTGCATTCAAAAAGAAAATGGAAACATTAAAAAGAAGCAAACATTTGCTTTGAAATCAATCATTTGCATCTATTCTTCTTTTTTATACATTCATGATCAACAAACAACTACACCTCTATTATGAGGATTTCAACTAACAAGCCTGATTAAACTGAAATATCACCTGCTCCAACAGTGTCGCTGCGATACGAGTCAAAGTCCAGTCGATGTCCATCTCTGTCAAACCAGCCTCTCAACAAATGAGCTTCCTTTATGTCTGGATTTATAATCAGCTGGCTTGATGCCAAAACAGACAGAGAGCGACCTGTGAAGAAAAAAAGAAAGAAGATGAGAACTTAGCACAGTGATGATAAGCAATTGGTGTATTCACTGATGGGAATCGACCCTACAACTATAATACTTTGCTACATCCTTGCAGCTTAAAGAAACATATGTGAATGAAAGATGTAGAAATCTATAATCCGTCTATAATCTATAACACCTTTTTTCATGCTATGGAATTTACTACATTGTTTTCTCACTTGGATACATAAATGGGGGGTGAGGTGGGGAGGGGTGCTTATTTCCAAAACACTTTTACTTTTCTTCTTACATCAAATAAAACTGAAATTATTTACAAAAAACATTTTTGTAGGAGGATGGGACAGACTATAGAAGAATATTTAAAACCATGACTTACCTCCAAAATCAGAAAGGCGAGCACCTTTAACAGCAATAATTGGATTGTTGTTTCCACTGAAACTTGAAGCCTAAAATGAGAAGAAACTAATTAGTAGATGACAATACTCAAGGTAAATGACTGTAATTTAATTCTGCATGTAACAATTCACCAACAAACAACATATTAAAGTGGAAGCCACCTCAATACCTTTTTCTCCCCTTTCAGTTGGTCTTTTCTTGCATTACTGAAAATCACTTGTAATAATCTACTATACAATGATGGTTGTTAGAGTTGCTTAATAGATAATGAGAAATCAAATTTAAAACCTTGAAGAAATTGGATATTCAAAGTATTTTTAAAGTGACAGAGCATAGTTTTTAAACACTACGGCATATTTTTCACGAACAGATCCGTTTTTGATAAAAGAATTCAGACATTATTTAGATTTTATTGCTTAGAGTATCTATTTCTGTAAATCGGACGTGTTTCTAGTCATCCTTGTGTTTCTAATACCATGAATAGCATTCTTGATTTCTTTAAAAATGAACGTTTGTCGGGGAAGTAATGGTTATGGAGACGACCTTAAGTCTATTTTAAATGTATTTCCCTGTTTCAACATCACACACTCTTGTTTCACTCCATTGTAACTTAATCAAAATGTGTTAAAGGTTTATAGATTATTCCAAACTTAGTGTCCATTTACATCAGTTAAAACTAGACTAACACAAGAATAATAGGTTACAAATAGTGATAGATGAGGAAGTGTGGAACAATATATAGTTCTATGTACTTCTGAACAAAAATATCACTCCATTATCACAAGCTAGGTGGTCAATAACTTTTAACTACAGCCCATGATTGGACTCAGCCTACAAGTGACAGATGATGTTTCTTACTTCGCTGCCCCACAGTGTAAGGTTGACACTCATGCCTGACTGATCCACAATAGTAAGGTCTCTCTTGGTGATTTCCTTCTGACTCTGTCGACCAATAACCGTGGAAACATCAGCACAGACTTTCACAACACCAATAACATCTGGTAAAGAAAAACAGTAAATTTATTAATGTAACACAACTTTCCATTTTACACACAACACACACAGAATCAAAAGTAGGATTTAAAATTCATTAACACAAACAAAAACTGAAATGATTTAAAACTAATAAAATAAAGGTATACAACAGGGAATGGTCTCATTCCAGGTAAAAATAAAATGTTGTAATCTTCACGTGATGTTACTAATAGGTTCAAAGTCCACTTTAATATCTGAAAGTAATTTTTTAAACATTGAATTTTAAGAAGTTATTTCCTGATTAATGTTCAATAGTGCATTAGTCAAAATCATTATTTTAATTTCTGTAGTGAGTAATACACAATAATATATTTAGAGCTGGGCAGTATACCGTACATTCCGTCTGGTATGGATATCATGTCAATACCGATTTACTGTACAGAGCAAATATAAAAACACTGAAATTTCAGAACTGAAAAATATTCCCTGCCACTTAGCAAAGCAGTAACAATTTATATATCTGACGAACACAAAATAGCTGAGAAGAGAAAGATGAGGGTATTGTGTATGGAATTTAATTTTATTTAGATGAAATTAACAGGAGACTTTACTCTGGCATGCATTTAAAGCCAAGAATACTGAAAATACTGCTCGATATCAGTGTCGGTATTGTATCAATACCCAATACCATACTGATACCGAGGTAAATCATCCCCAAAATAACGATACCGATATCGAACCCAAAATTCCAATACCAACCAGCTCTAATCATCTTGCCCATCATACTGAACTGGATGTCTTAAAGTACTTACCAATCAAATCATTGGCTTGTCGTTTTTCAAGTTCATCAATCTTGACAAAATCAAACGACATGCTGGGCAAGTCAACATCTTCTGTACACAGTTCTATACAGGTGTCATTATTGAAGGTCATTTCGTAATCATTTTTCACTGATGAATACTGCTTGTTTGCTGTCTTTAGAGTGGCTCTGCTAATATAATACACCTAGAAATCAAAATAAACCATCTTAGGCAATGTCTTAAATAGTCTGTTTTAATTTTGCCAATAATCTATAGAAAGCAGAATAATATGGACTAGAAAACTGATTAACAAAAACAAAACCATTGTTAATTATTTTAAGACAATTATATGCAAATATTATATAATAATTTAAATGAAAAGAACGTTTAAAATATCTTAAAATGTACTAGCATTATTAATTCTGCTGAACTAATACATGAATAAATTGAAAGTTCTAATTCAGTGAGCTTACACGATAACCAATTAACATTAATTGGTAACTATTGCGGTCAGTTTTACTATTGCATTAGTTAATATACTATTGTGATAGTACTATTGCAAATAGTATTGTGAATTAGTAAATTGCTCGATAACAGTAACATGCAGGCCCTAATCTTGCCTGCGAAATGAGAATTTTTTCCACCAAAAGTCCGCTAAGTAGCAGAGTTATTAGCAGCAGTAAGAAGTCGAAGTCACCATAATATTCTGGACCTATTCAGATTTCAAATATGAAATCACAAAAAAGATGTCAAAATCCCAACTTGTTTATTGTCATAGCTGACAATATGTCGGACAATGTTTTTATTTTTGCGTCAGACTGTATCCTCAGTAATTGAGAACTGGCCTATAAATGGGAAATGGTTTCTGCGCATGCGCAATAATGTACAATTGATTCGACAAAATAATGTTTTACCATGTTAAATTTATTATCAAAATCAACCAACAAATGCCAATACTCATGCCAGTTTCTACTGTGAAGTGACTAAAAACATGTCGTAGTTAATGTTGACATTCTTCAGATACCCACATAAACTGGGCTATTGTTTCTCAAAGTGACGCGAGTCGCGCCATTTACTGTGACAAGTCAAGCGTTGTTAGTTCTCGGCAACATTCATTTCAGAAATGCCAAAAAAATACAAATTAATACATTAATTTTAACATAATGGCACATATTCAACTACTTAATAATATCACGTTTTTTAATAAAAAATATAGATGTCACAGTTTTTTAATTTTATTACCAGAAGTAGTATTTTATATAGAAATATTACAATTAGAACACAGTGTAAAATTCGGAATTTTCCCCGATGGAACGCAGAAACTGGCGAAATTCTCCCATTTCTCCTGGGAAGGAAGAAGTCACTTCTACTTTTTCAATTCTAGATCAGGGCCTGAATGAATAGATATTTTGCACAACTATTTACCTCAGTCATCCAATATGTATGTATTCAAGAATGTCTGTATGTATATCTCTGTGTATGTGTGCATGCATATGTGTTTGTATGTATGTCTGTGTTTGTACTTAGTTATTTGTAATAATGTCACTAGGTAGTGAAATCATGCGTGGGTCGCAAATCATATTTCACTATGCATACTATCAAAACTATTGCTAGTTGAGCAAACAATTGCAATAGTTATTGACAGTTGAATTAACTATCGATACATTGTTATCAAGGCACTATCGCAACATATCGATGTTTTGATGTACTGCTACACCACTAGTTAACATTCTGTATAACCCTGGTTAAGAATGATTTAAAAACCAACACAATTTTTTACAAATGTGATAAAAGAAAGTTGAATGTAAAAAAAAGTAATTATTAGGTGCTTTTTATATCAGTAACATACAAACCTTGTTCATTTCCAAAAACTCGTAAAATTTGTCAATGACATCTGTGAAACCTGTAGCCTTGATTTCCCCCGTTTCATCTGTAAGTGTAACACTAAACACTTTCCCTTCACCACGCGAATTGCTCCAAGTACGGATTCCAGATTTCTGAGTGACTCGAGCACGAATCCGCCATCTAAAATAAACAATAAACTTCAAGTCACAAACACAATACATCACAGCTAAATAAACACAATACATCACAGCTAAATAAACACAATACATTACAGCTAAATATAATATGTAGCAGGAGAGCTGTTTTTCACATAGTTACATGTGACTCATGAGATATGATTGCAAGCTTCACAAGAGATATAAATCGTATTTGACAAAAGACATGAAATATCTTCTATAAAACATACTGCAAGGTAACTCGTGTACAAGTTACCACAAAATATGGGCCTGACAACCTGAAGGTTATGACATAAATATCAAATTAACAAATGAATGAATTTATAATTACACTCCAGTAAAAAACCCAAACACATCTGCTACTGGGTGTCAACAAAGGTAACCACATATATTTTGACTAGCACACAACTGATCAAAATGTACTAGCCCAGCATTCAGGTAGAGCTTTATAACACGTAGTTTTATGACCATTTTAAGTGCATACTTGAAATTCTCTTGTGTGTACGTTTCGTTGTGAAAAAACATACTTAACCTTTAGACTGTGTGTATATGATTACCTGTGTGCATGTGTCTATCTATGTGTGTATACATGTTTATTATGCACATAGCAATGAAATATATAGATCTACAGAAGCCATCAAAGTAATATTCTGTGAAAACTCATGTTTTCACTGTACTTTAGTTACAGTAAAATATAGAAATCATATTGATATTTTTGTGAACAAATTCATGATTCAATTATCTTCCTTGTAAATTATTAGGTTTTAATTATTGAGGCCAGTTTTGCTTCTTCGTGTTTAAGTTTGATGATTACCAATGCATATCATCATATTTGGAGAAAAAAAAAAGTAACATAAACCATTGTACCTACAAAAATGGATACAAAGTGAAATTACAATAAAATATCTAAAATTGACTGAATACGATTTAAAAATTGTATTCGAAAAATAGTCTCTACATGCTAGTATATCTGACCAATTGATCTTCATGCTGTCAACTTCAAAATGTTGGACAGTTACTATTCCAATTGAATAATGTAGAAAAAAGTCTTTATATAGGCTATGCCTGTTGACCAATCCCATCTGTTAATATATAAACAGAAATAAACATTGTTGAAACCAATATATTCCTATGACAAACACTATTACGCAGTACCTATTTTGATAGGGTGTAAGACTGACTATGGGATGCACCCTGCTGCTGTTCGGGGTTGACGGGCTGGAAGACGGCTTCACACTGTAGTTGGAGCCTGGACGTGATGACTGGTTCTGGTTCATTAAAGGTGCTGAAAAAACAATTATTCAAATTAATTAAATCTTACTGATACCATTGTCATAAAATCATACTGAATAACAGGTGAAAGTAATTTAACACACACACACAAAAAAAATCATTTTCTTCTGAATTATTAAAGGAATGCTCGCGCAAGGCTTTTGGACTGGTATGCATATTCAACGATATACAATGCACATTATTGCTTAATACCAACAAGTATATTATTATATTTTAATTCATAGAACGGTTAAATGTGACAGCTATATAACGGGTGGAGCCATTTAGTACCATCCCAGTGAATACTCCCTCTGCAGGCCTTTCCCCAGGATGTTTTTAAGGCGCTTACATTTTTAGTATCAGTACCACTGATTACCACAAATCAAGCCAAAATAAGTGGGGTAGTGGGTTAAAAACAGTTAAGTGTTTGCCTTCAATCCAGCTAATCATGCTCTGTTTTGTTTTTTAAGTAACCCATCAATTCCCCACCCCCAACAATTTCATAGTTTGTGCAATGTTGATTTCAGCGTAGTGTTAAATGCTTGTTGTGATTTCTGCTTGTAAAATACCTAGGCTAAGAATGCCGACTTCACAGTATATTCCATTTATAAAAACCCACAAAAAACCACCAAAAAACCCAAACCGTTAATAAAATTAAAATTTAGGGTATTTTTAAAATCCAGCTAACTTATTAAATGTCACCTCACAGTCTTACAAATATATATCTAACATTATCTCACAAATATGATTATTGTAAACTAATTCAGTGTACGTTTAACTGCAATTTGTATAAATACTGCATGTTCATTTCCCGCGATCGCGATCTCTCGACCATAAGTACAAAATTAACAAAGAGAAAGGAAATAAATGAAACTGCAGGTATTGCAGATTTTATTAGCCATTTTTTTAAAAACAATTTTTAATTAGCCAATGGCTAATTTGGCTACCGACAGCGCGAGCTTGGGATATTTTCAGTATGTGGGAGTTTTGGGAAGGGGGTGTTAGGATAGAAATGATTGATTGCCAACAGAACACAACAGAACAGAACAGAACAGTTACGTGTAAGCACCTTCCTGATGGATTAGCGGTCCCAGTAGATGTGGTAAAATTACCAAACACCAATTGTGAGCAGACGACTGGTCCATTGTTAGGTATTTAGGAAGTGTTTTACCTGTCATAGTAATTAGGTATGCTTGGTATACTGGCACACAAGTTGTTTGCAAGAGGTAGTCTACTGCAACGCTCGTACTTGTGAAATTAGTTTTCTTAAGCACTTCAAATCAAGGCATAGCGGCAATTGATTTACGACGCTTCCATGCCGTCAAAGCGCTTACTTTACGAAACAAGGCGTGTTGGGCCGCTACGCCTAACGGCCCTGGGGAAACCCCTGCCTCTGGCGAGCCGGTGGTTATGTAATATTTAACACATCATGTCAGGAATTAGTCTTAGAACTGAACTGATTTTTGTGTAATGTTCTATAATAATATCAATCACAGTAAGCCAGCAATAAGTATATATTATTTTACAATACAAAATATACCACCATTGTCAGTGTCAAAATCATGTTTGTCCATGCATTAACCTACATACTGAAATGATAAACTGAGTGTTTTCTTAGTTAATTGGTCTATACTTCCAGTGGCCTCCACCTGTGATTCCTGATTGGTGTATATTTGGTAGGTAGACAAGCCATTAATTATCACCGTCAAGACACAAAATTATGTACTGGCAGTATTAATATTATTACTGGGTATTGGAAAATATCTGCTACCCCTAAAATTATCAGCCCTCATGCTTTATTACCATAAATCATTCTGTAAAACTTAAGTATTAAGTAGACTTTCTCATCTAAAACCACAGAACCAACCAATTACATAGTTTCAAAGAAAAGAAGATTATCACTCGGGTATCGTGAGTAGTAAGTACCCTACCAATATGCAGGGCTTCTAGATTATGGTAGCCCCACTCCCATGGCTAATGATATTCAATGTTGGGCTAGTAAATAACTACTATTATTTTACTATTATTAGCCAGACGGCTAATGAAAAAAAAAGTTTTCACATGCTGCATTTCAGTATATTTGGTAAATTTTAATATCCTGTCTCCCTCTTTAAATAATATATATCCGATTATTACTATTATTAAAATTATATTAAGCGAAGTAGGGCTAGTGAATTTTTTAATCGTGGCTAGTAAATTAAAAAATCACTGATCCCATGGTTAGTGGATTTTGTAAAAATTCTAGAAACCCTGCAATATGCCTAATTGTGTGCATTTTTTCTTTGGATTTTTAAAGCAAGAAAACTATTACAACCCCATTTCGTTCTATTAATGCAAACTGAAACAGGGATGCAGGAAGTACTCAACCGCCTGCCAAATGCGAGTAAAACTTCGGACAGACGAGTTAAAAAATGCATTATCAGTCCGACGGGCGATCTGGGTTTTTTTTACATTGCATTGAATCCGCTACTCAACGTCAGCCACGTCAGATTTCCAAACCATTCAAACACATGGTTCAAAATGATGACGAAATACACAATGATGCATGTACCATATTGCCAATAGACTGTTACGGAGTTCTGAACTGTGCAGGCGCGATATTCCAAAGACGGGTTATAGTGAAAACGGAACCGTGCCAAAACGGAACCGTGCCAAAACGGCCCCAAACCAAAATGGAACCAAATTAAACAAAACGGAACCTAGAGTTGGCTCAAACGGCACTAAAATGTATGGCTATATGGCTTAAACAAAAGCAAAAATTAAATGTATGGCTAAAATGGCATTACAAACATGTGTTGTTTATATTGTTCAATATTTAATAATGAATGTTCAGACTAATTTCAGCATAGGTGTACAGGTTCCCATTTTTTCAGGAGGCCAGGCTTATACCAAACAGCTTATATAGGGTTGCAAACGAATCACTATGCATTTTTACATGGATTACAACTAATTTTGAGAGTAGAATGATGGAAATACATGGTAAAAATATAAAGATATTGTTAAATAATAATAATATAGTGAAATATTATCCATTTCTGTACCGCTGTGAAATATATTTAGTTTACTATAGTATTAAGTCATTTATGTTGTTTTACAAGTCAGGTTGATGAAAATGAAGCAACTTGTCGTAAATTACTGTGTTTGTTGTTGGTAGGGGCTGATGTCACTTTGCCCTAAGCTAGAGTAACGGATGCAACGAAAACAAAAAAGAAAGAATGTTTTATTTAATGACGCACTCAACACATTTTATTTACGGTTATATGGTGTCAGACATATGGTTAAGGACCACACAGATATTGAGAGAGGAAATCCACTGTCGCCACTTCATGGGCTACTCTTTTCGATTAGCAGTAAGGGATCTTTTATATGCACCATCCTATAGACAGGGTAGTACATACCACGGCCTTTTGTATACCAGTTGTGGTGCACTGGCTTGTACAAGAAATAGCCCAATGGGCCCACTGACGGGGATCGATCCCACACCGACCGTCCATCGAGCGAGTGCTTTACCACTGGGCTACGTCCCGCACTCAACGAAAACAAAAGAAAATGGCATAATAACAGGGTTTTTTATTAACTAAAATTATACGTTTTTCATTTCTTAATTTGTCAGTATGTGATGGTGGTCCAGGTATACATCTTTCAAACACATAAGCTTATATTTGAGTTGATTTCCCCTTTAATGTTATATTACTCAGTCCCCACCCATCTCCAACTGATCAAAATTGACTATTAAAACCAAAATATATTGGCCACTAATCAAATTCACCAATTGCGAGCATAACAGGCAAATTTTATTTTAATTTGGAGAAATAATTTCATGTAATGATTGATAATTTGTTGCAAAAATAATTGCGGGCTTCTGTAATTTGTCAATTTTAATAGATGTTTGAGAACATTTCTAAAAACCCAATTAGCCATGCATCACAATGTTTGTACTACATTTACAGGATACATACCTCTGTTGTAAGGACTTGGCTGAACAGGTTTTGCATCATTGCCATGGTCTGTTACAAACAGAATGTGTAATATAAGATATATTTCACAATCATGAATTTACACCACTCCACAATTAAAAGAATAGGTTGTACTAACTTAATGAACAGGGTTAATGACAATGCCAACTACCGGAAGCGATTTTTTTTCTTACTATTAAATGTTTAATAAATAGTAAAAAAAAAACCAACACCTCAAACCCTAGAATGTTCTTAATATTAAGTGTTTAATAAATATTCAAATGAAAACAATTAAATTCAATATTTATTTTAATGAACTATCAAACTATCCTTAATTAATTTATACTTATTTTCATGCTTATAGCCAATTACGGTTCAAGCACAATGTCCTGGGCTGTCTGTCCAGGACAGTGGGTTAGTGTGATCCGAACTCTGTACCTACCAGGATCGAAACCTAGTACCCACTAATACCTACAATCCGATGATTTGACCACTACACCACAAAGGCTGGAAAGATCAACATACAATAGGGGCTAGCTCTGGTACTCATCAAAATTCGCCAACTGCAAATTTCAAAAACAATTGGCAAATTTTATTTTAATTTGGTGAAATAATTTTGTTAAAATATTAGTGTGTTTTTGCAAAAAATATTTCCAGTTTAATAGACAATTTGGCGATTTTCTGCTGACCTAGAGATAATTCAATAATTCTTACTGTTTGTTTGTCCGTTCTGTGCTGGAGCTGGTGGATCTGAGGGAGCTGCAGCTATAAAAATAATATATCAAAAGATGAGTACACCACATTACAGTTCTATAGGAAACATCAACTTCCACACGCACAATTCTAATTATAAATACAAATAGTATCTCAGTGGTTTTTTAAATGTTCTTATACAGAACTGATTATCAAATATGAAATACAACTCCATACTAGAAGCCTAAGATATGATGAAATGTAGGAATGATCATCTATGGTGGACCCTGGGCTTTCAACTGTCCCATAATGGGTATACCAAAGGCTATGGCGTGTGCTAACCTGCCTATGGGAAAGCACACACACACACATATATATATATATATATATATATATATATATAACACACACACACACTAAAATTTACCCCTCTAAACTGGAACCCCTCTAAACTGCACCGGACGAAATTATCTGGTCCCATTGTGTTCCTTTAATGCAAATTTTACCTCAGAAAACCGGACAGTCACACCGAACAATGCTCTAATTAGTCTCTGTTACCTAGATTTCTGTTAAGCCTTGTCATTCAATTAACACCTTTAAGTTTGTAACGGGAATAATCATGTGCACTGTGTTTATTGGGAATGAGATTATTACCTCTTCCGAACAAATTTATCGCTGGTTATATCTGATTATTTTACACAAGGACCCGACAAAGCATAATTTTAATTCATTGCATTCTCATTGTGTCTGTTCCACTGTTTATTTAGACAAATAAGTCGGCTTCTGTTTCCGATGTTTCGTAGGTACGTCAATAGCATTTCATTTCCATATCGATTGTCAACATGTCCGAACGTTTGTTCACAAAAGCTCAACAATCTACATAGAGTTTCCACTTTAATTTGGTTATTGTTGGTTTATAAATGTAATTTAACACACGTTTGTACCTTGGTAATATTAATAGTAAAAATTAAAAAAATGGTTATCAAGGCTTTTTCTTAAAACCTCAGTAAACCAAACACCCCTCTAAACCAAACATTTTATTCGGTCCGAAGGGTGTTCGGTTTAGAGAAGTTTCACTGTACTTTGAATACCCACTCGGCAGATAACGTGATTGCGTACGCAGAGCTAACTACATGTGCACATGCCCCAGTGTCACTGTTGTGCGGCTGACATATACCAATTAAGGGATTAATTAACAGCTTTGATGTTTATATAACTGGAGGAAACACAGGTACTCCTTTTATTCTAAGCTCGATTGTTACAAAGTTAGATTAACTTACGAATTTGATTGAGCTCCTTTTCATAACCTACGTGTACATCTCACAATTACCGCAATGAATGGGAAAGCAACTAGAAATTTAATTCATTTTTCCAATTGTTTGAACACTTTTTTTTATCTTTTTTTTTTTTTTATCTTTGCAAAGTTTATTTAGCAAAATAAAGAGTAACCAAGAGTAAAATTGAATGGCTTGGTTTGGTGGAAAGTTTACCAACAGTGTTTCATTTTAGCACTTACTTTGTACATGTCAGGACATCCAGCGAAATGCCACCATGTTGAATTATCGCTTGATGATAAACTTAAAATAATTTGAAAGTTCGAAAGTGTACCTGGTTTTTTGGCAGTTTTATTAGTTACTATATCAGTAGAGAACACCAACCAGCAAACGGTTTACCTCAATACTGAAACCTCTGTAAACCGGATACCCCTCAAAACAAATATATATATATATATATATATATATACACTGTCGAATCCATTTTATTGCATATCGGTTTATAGCATAAATTGGTTATTTGCATATTATTCCATATGAAGCCTAATCTCACCTGAAGCATCACCTCCAGACTTATACTGCTGGGGGTTGCCAAGTCTCTCCCTGACCTCTGACCCTTTCTGCAGAATATTCAGGTCAAGAATAATGATTACACGCCTGCAAATAAAAGTTAATCTTTGCAGAACATAAAAAAAATAGCTGTGTATTGTGCAATCTAATCATTTTAATTTTTTTCAACAACAATATTTTCTTCCTTTCCCACTCATTAAAATACATGTGTTGTTGTGACCATATTACCAATGATGTAATGCTTTTAATTCTGTGATAAACATAAAGTTTAGTAGCACAGGGCAACTATATCGATATTGCTTACTGCAATTACTGAATGGACCTTCTGTTCTAAGTGTCAAACACACTGGATACATTTGGGGGAACAGGTGTGGCCTATGTGTATCAAGACCAGATATTTTCAGGTAATCCAATAATAATTTTTTTTAAATTCTAGACTGATTTTCACTTTCCATGGCTAACATGACTTTCCAGGACTGGAAAATGACATTAGCAAATTACATGACTGTCTAGGACTTCTATGACCCATACAGTTTTAAAAAGAGTTGTTAAAAAAAAAAACCTATTGACTTCAATGTTTTTTGTTTTAAAAAAATAAAATAAAATATTGAGTAAATGAAGTGGAAATGAAGTGGATTGGCAAACAGGCAGTAAAGACCAAGTAAATGCGTCTCCATGGCAACGAGATACTAACCTGTCTCCGTGAATGGTGTTACAGAGGTAGCGATCAATCTGCACGACACACAAGTTGTCCATCCTGCCCTCCTCCATCATCTCATTCAGCTGGGTGGCAAGCATGGCATCTAAAATACAACACAAACACTCAACATCTATAATTAGATGATAAAGCCCCAAACATACAATAGCATTGTAAACTGCAATTTAGTTTACTTGAACATTGTAACCATAATACTGGCATCTTCAAACAACACTGTTAACTTTTCCATCTAGGAGCTAGTATAAAATGTTTTGGTTGTCAAATGAAAAAAATTGTCACATATGTGACCATATCAGTTGCAATGCAGAGGACTGTTCAAATAGCATTAACTATACAGCAGCCAACTTTTGTGTTCAGTGACCATGGATTGAAATCTGGGTTATTCCTTACAGATTTATTAAAATATTAATGACATACATCTTTACCACCACACTATAAATGGTACTTTGTACGCATGCCAGTTCTATTTTCAAAAAGAACAAGGAATCTTTTTAAAATATCTTTCTCCATATGGTTTAACATTCACTTTTATCAAATAAATTATGTAGCAATGGATCAATCCTGCAGCCTAAGTAAATAAGTTTATTGTGCTGTATGAACAGACTCCTGGCCTTGGTGGTGTCGTAATTAAGCCATCGGACATAAAGCTGGTAGGTACTGGCAACTCAATGGGTAGGTTAAGACCACTACACCCTCTTCTCTCTCACTAACAACTATATCCAGACAAAGAGCCCACGTAGTTGAGGTATGAGCCCAGGACAGTGTACTTGAACCATAATTGGATATAACCACTAAAATAAGTTGAAATGAATGAATGAATGGACTACTAACAAAGATGTCAAGATTTCTCTATAAAATTTATCACGTAACATTCACAATTCTCAAATACATTATGTTGCAATAGATCAATTCTGCAGCCTAATGAAATACAGTAAAACCTACCTAAACTGGACCCTGAACAACCTGTCTGTCAAAACCAGCCAAGTTCCATGGTGCCAAATTTTCTAGATTCTTAAACGCAACCCTCTAAATACTGGATATGGTTTAAATCTGATATTAGGACCCCAGCATGACCTGGTTTAGACAGGTTTCACTATACATAATTTGACTAGCCATATAAAAAAGTATTTTCTCACGTGAATAACTAAGCTGTCCATCTGACAGTAATAACCTGTATCTATCGGCAGAAGCTCCTGACGAAATCTTTTTGTAACTCTGGGGAAAAAAAAAAAAAATTACACAAATGTGTACAGTATAATATAATCCGACATGAGAATTTGGTTAACATCAAGTTATTATTATTATTACTTTTTTCCCCCGATGTTTCGACCCTTTCTGTCAATTTCCTCACTCTTGTCTTCTGAGCTGTCCACACCATCATCTACCTGTCTCAGCTTCCTCCATGGGTGCTGGTCTGACCCACGGCACTAACGACCACCGGTAGTTACAAGTTCCTCTTAACAATGCCAGAACTAACTACTGAACACTTCCAGAAGTGGTCAGACTAAGCCCACAGCTAAAAGCTGATGGGAACAGGTGTTATTATTTTCTTAAACTTACATATAATGAAACATCAGGGGTGCAGAAATGGAAAATATTTCACTAGCCCGCCAGACCAGTACCAACACAAATTTACTGCCCGCCAGAATTTCTACTAGTCCGCCAGCCTACAGAACGATATATTACTTATTACTGTTTATATATACAGTAGAATCTTGATGGGTCAAACTCGGAAGCATCGAACACACCACCTGAACCAAAATGAAGTCCCAAGATAAACGTACAGGACGTTGACCTAATGGTTAGGTTGAACTACCCAGGGTTCCAGCTGCCGTTCGCCATTGTCGCCAATTGGCGAATTATCACAAATTTGGCTATAATCTGGTCAATCAGGCGATACAAAATGGCGATTTATTTTTTCAACCAATGTTTCCCGAAATTTGGATTATCTTATTTTCCTAATATATATATATAAATATATATATATATATATATATACTACTCAAAAGAATTTAAGGGTCAAAAATTTATAACCAAATAAGTTTCAGAGTGTATTAGATTGATGATGTAAACTACACCAAATTTTTTATTTATTGTTCCATATTTACAAAAAAACACAAATAAACGTCACTGTATACAAGAAAGTCACATGACATGCTGTCAAAGTTGAAGGTTGTCAAACATGGATTTTACACATTAGAACATTCGTTTAATAGTGTGTGAATCCACCCCTGGCGCGAATACACTCGACACATCGTTGCCTCATGCTGTTGATCAGACGTCTGAAGAACTCTTGGGGAATGGCCTGCCACTCTGCCATAAGAAGTTGACCCAGATCATGAAGGTTGGCCGGAGGGGCATGGTTATCCCGAACTCTCCTGCCTAATTCGTCCCAGGCGTTCTCTATTGGGGCCAAGTCAGGCAAATATGCTGGCCAATCCATCCTGGCGATACCTTGTTGTTTGAGAAAGTCTGTTACCACCCTGGCGCGGTGGGGTCTGGCATTGTCATCCTGCAGAACTGCCCCGCCGCCAATCTGCTGAAGGCCTGGAAGAACCAACGGCCGGATAATCTCATTCAGATAGCAGATTCCATTCAGATTGCCATCCACCACATAGAGGGGGGTCCTGTGGTGGATAGAGATGCCGCCCCACACCATGACGCTGCCACCACCGAAACGGTGACGTTGTCTAACGTTAACGTCAGCGAAGCGCTCCCCAGGACGTCTGTAGACACAAACCCGACCGTCGTTGAACTGGAGACTAAACCTGGACTCATCAGTGAACATCACTCGACCCCACTGAACACGTTGCCACCGCAGATGAAGCGTGCACCAGTGACGTCTGGCCGTTCTAGGAGTGGTGGTCGAACAGCCTGGCGACGGCAGCGTAGATTATTGGCTCTCAGACGATTGCGTATGGTTTGATCAGACACTCGAGTTCCAGTCGCAGTCTGCAGATTGTCACGTAATCGGCGTGCAGTTGTTGTGCGTTGATGTAGAGCCATATTGGTGATGTAGCGGTCCTCTCTATTTGTAGTGCTTCGGGGTCTTCACGAACGTGGACGATTTCGAACAGAATTCGTTGCTTGGTACCGTTGCCACAGTCGGCCAACGACACTGACTGACACCAAGTCTCAGAGCAACATTTCTTTGCGTATTGCCATCCTGAAGCCAAGCAATAGCCCTTCCTCGATCTTCGATAGTCAGTTGAAGTCGTACCATTGTCGAATTTGGAGTGTGCACCGTACACGAACGCAAGCTCCAATTATACGGAAATTCAGCATTGGGAACATGGAATAGACGTGCAAAGCGTGCAAATGAAGCGCTTTGTGAAAAAGCAAGTTATGGGCACTTAGCAGACCTTTCGCTTTCGCCCTAATTTACGTGCAAATGTAAGCATGTTTTCGCCATTAGAACTAGTCGACAGTGTCAATGGCAGTGGATTTTAATTCATTTATGGGTTGCTTAGACCCACTTTCGTCAAAATGGAACAATACCATGCGTGACATTATGGTCTAGCTAATATAATTGACATTCAGAAAATAATGTCGAAAATATCGTCTGACCCTTAAATTCTTTTGAGTAGTATATATATTTAATGTCGCCGCCATTCCAAAGAAAATATACACGCGAAACCCTTGCCCTTAATAAAATAAAATGTGGATGCAGTGAATCGTGAACCAATCAAATCGTTAACAATTCCTCACGAATAAAATCTACATACAGGGCTATGTTCGATTGAGTACTTCATTCGTATGAATATATTTATTTCAGTTTGCGTAAGCTCGGTATAACCTATTAAAATGCCAGATATACGGGTCCACAATTTTTTATTTAAGTTTCACACCGAATTATATTCTTATGTTTTATCTACCAAGATAATTTGCATTTTGTATCATTGTTTAGGTTAATTTTAAAACATTGTTCTAGTAAATCAAACGCTCGTTCAAATGCGATCTTTAATCACAGTTATCACGTGGTGACGCTAAGCGTTGCGGGACCGCCAGTGATTACAACACAATGCCACGACCAACCAAGTACAAACGGGATCGCGATTTGAAATCTCAGGTACAAATAAATGTATTGCTCACTAGGACAAATACACCACATGAATTTGAGAATAAATTACACAAATATAAATATTAAAATTTTCAATCCGCTCTTTTGGCTATAAAATTTATATCGTGGCTATAAAAGTAAACATTTGGCTACAACTTTGGCTATTAATGAAAATTTTCCAGCTGGAACCCTGACTACCCATGTGTCAAAACTTTCTTCAGCACCGCCGGGGTTCGAGCACACAGGATTCAGTTTATATTACACACACACACACACTATAATTAATAACAAAACCAATATTAAGGACAATTGGTAAGTGATCAACATCACGTGGAAAACGAACGAAATCAAACCAAAATATTTAGAAACATTCTGGCCAAGACTTGGTTTTTCGCATTTCTTTCATATAGATTATTTATAGCTATAACGACATTTCAACGTTGTTGGGGGTGTCAAAACCTGAAAATATTTGGTCTGAACTTCCATTATTAAATTTTGAATTATGTAAACAACGCATGTTTGTGATGCCATTTTAGCCATACATTTAATTTTTGCTTCCATTTAAGCCATATAGCCATAGATTGTAGTGCCATTTGAGCCAAAGCTAGGTTCAATTTTGTCCAGTTTCAGGGCCAAATGCAACCAATGACTTAGATGACTTAAATATTAAAAAATAATTGCTTTAGTCACACAAATAATATGATTTTCTTTAAAGCTATAACATATGAGCCTCTATCAATATTTGTATTGCATATATTTATTCCACATTAAATCTTGCTTGTGGTTTGCTTACCATAATTTGCCAACATCCATTAATATTTTTTGGCCCACCATATTTTTGGGGGAGTTTTGAACCCTGCAGTTTGGTTCCGTTTTGGCACGGTTCCATTTTTGCTATAACCCATTTCCAGAATATCGTGCTTGTGCAGTTCGGAACTCAGAAGTAGTCTAATGGCAATACGGTACATGTGTAGTTTGTCATAATTACGAACTGTTTGTTTGAATGGCTTAGAATTCTGGCATGGCCGACAAGGAGTCGCGGATTCAATGCAAAACAAATAAAATTACAGTTGGTCAGAAAAAACCCAGTCGGTGCGAAAAAGCCCGTCGGACTGGCAGTTGCTTTTTTTTAACTCGTCCGTCAGAATTTCTACTCGCATTTGGCAAGCACTTTCTGCACCTCTGTAATGTTTAATTCGGAGACAAAAATATTACTAAATAATAAGTAACTTAGTAAGTAATTTTAACAACAAATATTCATGCAATACTTACTATAATTTGTAAAATTGGCTTTTCTGGTGTATCACCATTGATAATAGCCTGCAAAATAGAACAGAATTGTATTATGTACGTTACAAATGGTTTTGACATACAAAATCAGACCAAAACACCACACCTGTTTTGTCTATAACAGTATCACTCAGAGGGGTTATGACAATCAGTAACTAACTTATCTAATGTTAAGAAACACATATAATAATTAATTACTCTCCAGGGAGATTTGATCAAATGCTGAGAAGGTTGACAGGTCTGAACATCTTGACTGTCAAACACCCTCAACCCCCCCCCCCCCCACCCCCCAAGTGAGATATCTCATTTGGAATACTTTGGTTATCTGTTAGTACACAAACAGTCTGAAACGCAGATGTTTATACCCAATAAAATATATGTTTTAATGACAGCCAGGCCAGGCTGGCTATATCCTAAAATGTTTAATTACCTGCCGGGAAAGTAACTCTCAGATTTCACTTGCCCACAATTTTTTTTAATGTAAATGTAAGCAGTTTAAATCAAAATTTAAACTGTATTTGTCAAACAATTTCACATCATATAAAACACTTGTAAATCCTGTATTACTAGGCATGTTTATTTACCTCATTTTAGAATCATAATCGAAAATATACTACTTTTTTCTTCATTTTTTGGGGGGGGGGGGGTCATAATGAATGAGTGTATCAAAGAGATCTTTTGTTTTTAAATATTAAAAGAAAAAAATTCATGATGAATTTTACTCGTAGAATACAGGACATTGCTTGAAACTTCCCTGCGCGTGCTGTAACCTCACCGTGGTGCAGGGGTGTAACATTCTCTTCGAGAATGGCCAATACAGCACAATTGATACAATTAAAATTTTGAGTAAAAGTCAGTATCTATCTGTGATATTTGTGTTTTTGCAGTTCTTCACACTGTTTTTATTTAAATCTTGAATTTTTATATTGATGTTGATCATCACTTTATTATTTACATTACCATAGTTTAATGCCCAATAGCCGATGTATTTTTCGTGCTGGGGTGTCGATAAACATTCATTCCTTTGAAACTCCAGCATTTGTAGTGCAGAGTGCACATTAGCAAATTTAAGATGGCGTGACAATTTTTTATGTTGTTGGAAGATTTATTTTGTTAATGATGAAAGTACTTCAATCGGGATTTAGTGAGTACGGTAAGTTATACATTTTTGTTTGTGTCTCCATTTGTTGCATTATTTCAGTTGAGAAATGGTTGAAACATGGTGCCACAAGTTTTTGAATACCAGCTATATATAGATGTAGGGTATTTACTAATGGGGAGGGGGGGGGGGGGGGTCATAATGAATGAGTGTATCAAAGAGATCTTTTGTTTTTAAATATTAAAAGAAAAAAATTCATGATGAATTTTACTCGTAGAATACAGGACATTGCTTGAAACTTCCCTGCGCGTGCTGTAACCTCACCGTGGTGCAGGGGTGTAACATTCTCTTCGAGAATGGCCAATACAGCACAATTGATACAATTAAAATTTTGAGTAAAAGTCAGTATCTATCTGTGATATTTGTGTTTTTGCAGTTCTTCACACTGTTTTTATTTAAATCTTGAATTTTTATATTGATGTTGATCATCACTTTATTATTTACATTACCATAGTTTGATGCCCAATAGCCGATGTATTTTTCGTGCTGGGGTGTCGATAAACATTCATTCCTTTGAAACTCCAGCATTTGTAGTGCAGAGTGCACATTAGCAAATTTAAGATGGCGTGGCAATTTTTTATGTTGTTGGAAGATTTATTTTGTTAATGATGAAAGTACTTCAATCGGGATTTAGTGAGTACGGTAAGTTATACATTTTTGTTTGTGTCTCCATTTGTTGCATTATTTCAGTTGAGAAATGGTTGAAACATGGTGCCACAAGTTTTTGAATACCAGCTATATATAGATGTAGGGTATTTACTAATATTCGGACATAAAAAGAACCATACTTCCTATGTCCCTTCGGGCTACATCATTTGGCGCTCTTGATGTGAGTCCGACACACAAAGTATCCTGCACGTGCCACTCACTGTTTTTTAACATTTAGTCAATTAAATGTTAATTAAATGTACATCAATTTAATTGGGAAACAAATGCGAATATTTGCAGATGGTCACCTAATTTCGTAATATGAAACACTTCTGCATTAGTAAAATAGTAGACCGTGCTGCAGGAATTCCCTAACCTATTTTTATGTCACATGTGTATTGCAAAAGCTCACATAGATAAAGCAAAAACTATCTTTATAAAGAATTTACTTATTCATTTTAGTAACGTGCTGGATTGTAACGTTTAAACAGCTTTGCCTTGATCCTTCAACGTTTTTGGCAATTTACTTCAATGACAGACTTTAAATAGCATGATTTACGAATAAAGACCTAATTTCTTAAATGCCCTCAAAAAGTAGGGGCGCTTATTCAAATACGTGGGCCTACTTCCGGTCAAATACAGTACTCAATATAATAATTATGGGAAACGAAAGTTCGGTTTCGTGATTTTACTGACACAGTACCACAAACTGAGAGATGTAAAAATTTTTACTTGCACAATCAATCAGTCTGTGAACGGCCTCGCGGTCTTGGCTAAGCTTTGAAATGGTGGACGACGCTTGCTGCAGACTATGGAATTACAAAAATGGCAAGTGTAGGCTACAAAAGGGATAAAGAGGCAGTTTGTGTTAAGAAATTTTAGTTGCTCAGCAGACGACTAAATCGTAATATTTACTCGTCCGAGCAAATTTTTATTCATCTGGGGCAAGCGGACAAGTACTTTTGGCCGGTCCTGACAAAATAATATACTTGCCACAAGATGAGTGTTTTGTAAAATTTAAGCTTAGGCTTGTTTTAAATACTGCAATAATGCAACCTGATATTGGTCCAAGTTTCAGAAAAAAAAAGTTAGTTTGTTTTGTTTAATAACACCACTAGAGCACACTGATTTATTAATCATGATCGGCTATTGGATGTCAAACATATGATAATTTTGACTCAGCCTTAAAGAGGAAACCTGCTATCTTTTTTCATTAGTTGCAAGGAATCTTATATGCACCATCGCAGACAGGATAGTACATACCCAGGGCTCAAACTTAACGGCGGCAATTGCCGTCGGTGACATTTAAACTGCTGTCAGTTGGGGGCGTCACCGATGACACTTTTGTGCCGTCGGATAAAAATTACTGCCATCAGTAAAGCTCCTGACAGACAGCAAAATGTATAAATGTGTATGAACATTATCTGCCAGTGTTTAACACAGATGTTTGGGTGCTGGTTGGAGTTAATGGGCGTTTAGTTAGTACCACGCGATGGAACTATATTTAGTCATGCGTGTACCATGTGTTGTATAATATACGTTCTCACTGCATTTTGCCTCCTCGCTTTTGACATTTGACAGCCCCATTTCTTGTTTCTGCGCCCTCTCTATTTTTCGGTATCCTGTTATAATTTACAGCACCCAGCTCTGATGCACTTTTTTTTATTATACTGAAAAACATCGATCAGTCTGCACATTGGACATCAAAGGAAACAACCCACGTTCTGTACGTAAGCGCGCAACTGACGAAAAACTTCAGTAGGTTACGGCAGTTAACGTAATTTAACACTATTTTTAACATTAATTTTTACTCAGCAAGAATACTATACATGTAGGTACAATTTAATACCCTCATAAAGTTTACAACATATTATATTCTTTAGATAATGCAGGAAAATATATGTGGGCTACTGCTATAAAGAAAATTATGTTTTCTTTAGGCTTTGGATATGTGTGGATATCTCAAGATGTTGGGGATAAGTCATTATTTTTAGCCAAATTCAAACAAAGAGTAAAAGATATTCAAACACAATACTGGATTACGAAAATTAATTCTAGTAGTAGGTACGATATATATTGTAAATATAAATTAAATCTAGAACCTGAATTATATCTTACATCTTCTGCACTTGACATGTATAAGAAGGATATAGCACTGATTAGAATGGAAGGAGTGGGTCTAGCGGTGGACGAAGGTAGAAATATAGGTTTAAATAAAAGGGAGAGGATTTGTAAATTATGTAATAAAAGAGAAGTATAAGACGAATTCCATTTTATTATAAATTGTCCACTATATGAAACTTTAAGAGAAATGTATATATACCTATAAAATTTTTGACAAATAGATCCTTGTATATTTTTAATGAATTGATGTCTACAAGAAATGAATATACCCTAAAATATTTCTAGGTATTCATTTAGCTAAAGCATTACAGTTAAGAAAGGAAAGAAGTGGTTAAGTTACAGATCTGGTGTGTAATGTAAATGCATAGAAGATTATAACTATGATGTTCATATCGTGGTACTTTGGAATAATGTCACCTGCACAAAGGTCCAGTTGTTCAACAATCATAAGCTGACTACATGTTGATAAAGAGTGTGTATGTGGGTGGGGTATGATAATAAAGAAACAAAAAAAATATGTTAATAAATTATATGAATCAAAACTATAATAGTAGGATGTAAGTTAATTTGTAGACCTATATGAGATAATGTACACCATTTATACTATCTGAAAACTTATGTCCTCTAGTGGTGTCGTTACACAAAACAAACTATTTTTTTGTGATTGTCGGGCACTAGTCGTTTTGAGACGGTCCCTGGAAGACGGAATGGCTGAGTGGGTGATCATGTGACGCAACGTCACGATATAGGTCGGCGAACTTAGAATTCTGCTGTCCGGAGTTTGCCGAAGCTTAGCTGAATGTGGGTGCTGTTGGGTGTCTTTCTGTAGTGTGTGTATTAGTGATTAATATCTGAATTTTTTTTAATCAAGTAACTCGAAAATGGTCCATGTATTTGACGTCAAACATAGGATTGTTGTGGTATTAGAGCGGAAATATGACTACTTTTTGGTGGTCGGCAATTGCCAAAAAATTACATAGCTTGGTCTTTGACTGTAATGAGCGTATTTATGTCCAAATGTCCATCTAGCTCTCTTACACTTTACAGCCACGAGTACTGGGGCTAACAAACTACATGCTCTCCCCTGTTACTTCAGTTAAACAGTTGCCACTTCATAGCTGTTTGCCATGAAATAATCAGTCAAACAGCAGACTACTAGTACTTGCGCGGACAAATTTCCGGATTGTAATCTGTAATCGGAGGCCAATAGGTTCAAATTACACATCAAGATTTCAAGTGCTCTCGAAGTTAAAATTATATATATTAAAAAGAAAATGATAGAATGTTTTTAAAATGTTCTGTCAAACGGTGATGAAATAACCTGTATTGCTCCAGTTGATAATTGTAGAGTCATCTTTATGTCTTGTTAGAAAAACTTGAAACAAAAATCAAAACTGAGAAACAAATGTTGACAAATGGAAAATAGAGATGGCGCCAATAAAACAGGAAGTCAAAGTTTACGCATGTGTGCGGGAATAAATACTACTACAGATAAGACAACCTTTTGCATTTCACAGTTATCAGCGACTGATATTAAAAAAATGTTTCGTGTCATTTTTGAAGAACCTGAAGAAACCCTATATTTAACATATTGTGGGGTTACATAATCTTCTGACTGTGTAATACAGAATGAATAAACTGTATATCTTTTGAAATTAATGTAATAATTAACTATAAATAAATAAAAAATCGTGGTTCTAGTAATTCATTGATACCCTTGTTTGTTGATGGCACTGTCAATGAAGACCCTAAAGAGGTAGCTAATGCATTAAATGTTTTTTTGTTGGTTGGGGGATTTTTGGGTTTTTTTCTATTTTTATATAAAACAATCCACCTTACTGAAATTACTGAAATTATTAGCTAAAGAACTCTCCTATCCCCTGACACGACTGTTCATTGTACCACTTCTTTTTTCCATCTGTATGAAAACTTGCAAATGTAAATCCTATTCATAAAAAGGTAGTATTCACGAACTTTCAAATTATAGACCAATCTCATTAACAAGTAATATTTCTAAACGTTTTGAAAAATGCATTTTTAAACACATTTTAAACTTTTTCAGAACTAACAACATTATAAAAAAATTTCAATCTGTGTTTATTCCAGATGATTCAACCGTAAACCAGCTTCTGGATTTGTATCACTTTATTTGTCAATCTATGGATGAAGGAAAGGAAGTTAGAGCAGTATTTTGTGATATAAGTAAAACATTTGATAGAGTTTGGCACAATGGTTTAATTTACAAATTGGAAAATGTTGGTATAAAAGGAAAATTATTAGCATAGTTTGAAAGTTATCTATTCCATCGGGAACAGTGTATAGTACTGCAGAACCAGTTTTTTCATATCAAGACTGTCCCTGCAGGTGTCTCTCAAGGTTCCGTCTTCGGTCCAATTCTGTTTTTGATATATATAAATGATATTGTAAGTGATATCACCTCAAATATACGACTGTTTGCTGATGATACTGTTGAAAATCGTAATGCATGTTGTAAAAAAATTAAGCACAGATTTAGAGTGTATTAATAGATGGGCCAAAAAATGGTTAGTAAAATTTAGTCCTAATAAAACTGAAACAATGACTTTCAGTCGTAAAAATGTAAACACCGATAATCCTAGGTTATTCTTAAACAATGTTCAGATATCTGAGGTTGAGGTTCATAAACATTTGGGTCTAACGTTTCAAAAATCTGGAGAATGGGACTGTCATATAAAAGATATTGTGAATAAGGCCAGTAAAATTATAAATTGTCTTCGTTCATTCAAATTTAGATTATCTAGAAGGGCATTAGAAAAATATACAGATCATTTATTTGACTATGCAGACATCATCTGGGACAACTATACCCTCTATCAGGCAAACATCCTTGAAAGTCTCAATTAGATGCTCTCCGTACAATTTGTGGTGCTGTTAGAGGAACATCTCACCAATTGTTATATAGAGAAACCGGTTTCATACCTTTACCGGAAAGAAGGAAACGTTACCAATTCTGTATGATCTATAAACTTTCAAATAACATGTTACCAACTTTTTTTTATATTAACCTCGCTCTGCTGAAGAACGTAACGAATACCATACGCGTAATGCGGAGAACCTACAAACATATTTTTATCGAACAAAATTGTTTTCGAACTCCTTTTTTTCAGCAGTAAAATTATGGAATAATCTGTTGCCTGATATTAGAAATTATTCTTCACTAAAAAAATTTAAAATACAAATGAACAAACACGACCCTACTGTTCATCCTATTTCAATGAAGGTGATAGAAGGCAACAGATTCTACATAGCCGACTCCGTTTGGGTACCAGTGATTTGAATGGTCACAAATTTATACGACATGTAACAGATACCCCTTCTTGTACTTGTGGGCACCCAGTTGAAGATGCTGAACATTTTTTTTATGTTTTTGTCCAACATACGCTGCAGCTCGCAATACCCATTTACTGAACTATTATAATCTCAAGTGTCATACTTTACTATTTGGGGATTCTAATTTAAGTGTCCAAGATAGTTATTAATAGTAAGCGTTTCGAGATCAATTAACCATTTAACCATTCTAACTGTTTGCTATTTATTCTTTGTTTCTTCTCCACCTTCCTCTCTTCTACCACCTCCACCCCACCCCCACCCCCCATAACTATCCGTGTTATCTTTATTGTAATATTGTTCTAGCCATCTTGATGTATAACATGTATATTTGTTAAATGTAGGGAGATGCCGTAATATAGGCACTTGCCTGTTGGCCAATCCCAAATTTGATCTGCGAATAAATATTGTTTAAACCAACTATAAATAATATTTCGATTACTTGTTAAAAATTCCATAGCTTACGGCTAGGTAAGAATTCAGAATAGGCTACACACACAAGACACGGAGCTCCAGAGATGGATGGAGCGGATTAGAGTGCAGGCGACATGCCATGTAATGTGAATTGACGATATTATTAGTATCATCATCATCACCATTATTTTATTTTATTTTATTTTACTTTACTTTACTTTATTATTTTCCAGTGATATGCACGTGTGTCCGTTCGTGAGCCTGACTATGTACCTGCATAAACTTCAGGTCTCTCCCTCCTCAGTCACTTGAACTTACTCCCATCATGGACAGTTTCCAGAGAAATTAAGACAGATGTCCGTAAGTGTAGCCTATCCTGAATTTTTACCTAGCCCGTAAGCTATGGAATTTTTAACAAGTAATCGAAATATTATTTATAGTTACATATTACATTAATTTCCAAATATCTACAGTTGATTAATTCTGTATTACACAGTCAGAAGATTGTGTAACCCGAAATAACGGAGTGGAGGGGGGACACACACAAAATAGAAACCAGGCACAAAATGTTAAATATAGGATTTCTTCAAGTTCTTCAGCTAGACAAAAATGACACTTGAACAAACAAAAAATTATTGGCTGAACCAATTAATCCTCGATGTCATAAGCGAATGAGACTTGGTATTTCCCAACCACCCACCCCGCCCCATTGCTAGTAGCAAATCTTCGCATTCCGGTGTCACATATAATTTGCACTCCCCTGAATTTGCACTCCCCAGTGCATATTATACATGTAATATTCACTCCCCCAGTCTATATTATATGTATAATATGCACTCCCTCTGAATAATATGCACTCCCCCCATTACACGTTGGCTATAATACGTTTTTAAACACTCACATAATTATATTTGTGGAGTGTTTTGATGCTTGTATGGCCAGTGCACATTGTAAATGTTGGTATAAATTTCAGTGGCGAATCTAAACCAGGATGTTGAGTATATGAATCACATGAGGATCTGCCCTTGTACGTCTGCAGAATAAAAATAATAACTCAGCATGTGTGGTGATTGGATCAGTCCTAGAATCTCTTCACCCACACGTTGCTTCCCTTAATTCCGGTTAATATGACAGGAATTATATGGAGATAACATTGCAAAGCTTGGTTTTAAACAGGTTCATATTTTATAACCAAACAATCATTACTTCAGACACACCTCACCCCAATTAAGTGAAACATTGTACAATGTAACTAAAATAGCCCCACTGGTAAATTAGTATTTGCATCCCGTTGAAATTCATATCCAGTTGACCTTTCATTCGACCAATCAAAACCTTACTTGCAAAATCATGCCAGTGATTTGAAAAGAATTTGAAAACATTCGGGATTATGCCCAGGGTATACGAAATGATTCGGGTAATTACGAAGTGTGCTGGAAACTAATTTCAATATAACATTTTATATAAAATTCGTTTCATTCGAACCCCCCTCCCCCACCCCCCGTGATGGTATAGCCATAAAATCTGTTTATACTAGTATACAATCCAGTGTTTATTACTGCACTTCCCCCCACCCCTGTTTTTTAATGTTGAAATAGACAAGTTCGCCTGTTGCATAAATAGTCTCGCCCTATATTTTTAGAATTGGTATGCTCCCGAATAACGCTATAAAAGGCGAAGTGTAATTGGTCGATATTAAAATTGTTATTTATCGATGAAATGTCACCTGGACATGGGAATCCACGCAATGCTACTAGATCTATTGGTAGACCAGAAATGCTCATTTTAATCAGATTGGTTGAAAATTCGAAATGGATCAAACAGCACACTAGGCATACGTAACACCATATATAGTGAAAACCCGCAGCAGTTATGGAGATATATGAATACCACTAGTTATGTGGGGTTTTTTTTGGGAGGGATGTGCAATCCCGTACGCCCTGTCAAAAATCCGCGTGACAAATTTATTACTTTTTAGATCTGTTTTATAAACACAAATTACAGTAACAATCAAACTTTTAAACAAAGTACACACACATTTTGAGTTGTAGTATATTTTAATAACACAACATGCCATTAAATTCTGTAATATATAATAATAACAAAACATGTAATCAAATTCCTAAACACTTATTGTATTTTTTATATATACTCTTCAAAAAAAGAAACGCAAAAGGGTACCTGGGTTATAACCCGATTTTATTGTACCGGTTCATTGCTATGAATATAAGGTCATTGCATGTCCCCCAAACACAATTTATACATTCGATAAAACGCAGCTACCTGTACATAAAGTTCCAAATGCACTTATATGTTTTCTGTATTGGGACAGTTGACAATCCAGACATGCCACGTCTCAGTGAACCGCAGAGAAACAATGCCATCGGCCGACTAGACAGGCGAATCCAGTTCCATGTGTCAACATTAAATAACGTGACCTCCCTAGATCACCAACTACAGGACCGCTACATTTTCGGGAACGATTGACTACTGTCCACAGCCGCAGCAAAGGTTTGCGCAGGATATCCGACCACAACGTTTGCCAGACGTCCAGTTTGAGGTGTCATCTTAACACCACAACACCGTCGACTCCGACTTGGTGCCAGATTCATCGACAATTCATGGAAAACGTTATGCGGCGTGCAGGAAGTGAACAGATTCGGCGGGGGTAGTGTCATGGTGTGGGCAGCCATCTCACACACTGGCAGAACTGACCTGGTCCACGTGCAGGGCAACCTGAATGCACAGGGCTACATTGTACCAGTCCTCCGGCCACACATCGTCCAGTTATGGCCAACGCCAACTTTAGAACCAACATGACAAACGCCTGCCAACGGCTTTTACAGAACAACAACATTAATGTTTCTTCCTTGGCCATCGATATCACCGGATTTGAAAATCTATGGGACGAGTTGGACCGACGCCTCCGACAGCGACAACCACAGCCCCAGACCCTGCCAATTTTGAGGCCGAGGGCACCACCATCCCCCGGGACGTCATCCGTACTCTGGTTGCTTCAATGGGCAGGCGGTGCAGGCACATGTCATTGACTTCAGATTCCTATCACTTACTCACAATGGACTAGAGTGAATTGTGAACAATCCTGCAACATTTGGTAATTATCGGACTCACCATTCAATAATTAAATCAATTCTCCAAATGTTACGACAATGTGGTTTTGCGTTTCTTCTTTTGAAGAGTATATAACAAATAACTATGCAAGATATTTGCAGCTTTATGTTAGCTGATTGGGTATGAACAGAGTCAACATTCTAATTTCAAAAGCAGACGATTTGTAAACAAAGGGTGGACAACTTTTATCACCTTATTATCTTGTGTGGTTTAAACGTTCATGATTATTCATGATTATTCTGTAATCGTGTCGGGGGAGGGGGGATTGAACACTCGCAGCCAAAAAAAAATGTGTCGGGTTATACTAACTTTAGAACCAGTCAGAAAGCATGCCAAGTTATTACTTAAAATATTTTCATGACAATTACAGGCACCGCGGAGCACCCCCTCCCCCATAATTGTGAATCAAACATATTACTGGTAGTAAATCTTAATTAAGGCAGAGATGAATTTTACTTGTAGAATGCAGGAAATTGCATTTCATGATATCAAGTTTTCAAAATTTTACGGGGGAGGATATCCACGAACTCCCTAAAATCCGAACCAAAGTGTTAACAACTACGTTTAATTACCGTTAGATTTCCCCCAAATTTTGTCCAAGACACAAATCGTGGAAAATAAGCCATTAGTATTTACAGTATTTAGTAACAATAAATAAGGTTCCAAGTTAATGCTGTCTTTAAAAATTCTGTAATTAATATATTTGCTTGAATGATAAACAATATCTTTCCATGTTTGCAAATAGGCCCAACTGGTCCTTCAGTCTCTCTAAAATAACGTAACTCAAATAACCGCAGTAAACATAATTTTGCGATAACCATACAAAACTAAATCCAGTTTTATTAAAAATAGTTTCAATAAATTTCAATAATTTATATCTATATGTTCCATTAGCATAATCAGATAGTAATGTCATATATATTCTAAGAGATACTTTATTCACGTTACTACCATATTACACCAATAACTAATCATTCCAGTTTTCACGTAGATAATAAGTGGAAATCTTCCAAGCTCACCATATGCCATATACATGTACATACAATGTAGGTGGTACTGCGTTTTACGCCAAGAATACTTTTTAAAGGCATACTGTCATGGATTTAAGGACCTTATTTCTCTAAAAATTTATAATAAATGAAAATTACATTAATTTTTGGAAACCAAATCTAGCTATCGCATCACCTTAACTGAACCATGATGGAGTGAAATCCATGTCAACCCTCTCCGCAAGTTTAGTTATTTTAATTATGGACCATTGCCATAATTCAATTATTTGTATAAAATATCCGTAATAAATGGAATATGGTGGTTACGTAAATGGTTGAATAAAGTACATTTAGGGATAGATCCAATATTTTTTTCAGGTAATACTTTGTTTGGCCATTTTATAGGTCAGTGGTCTGTGACAATATGCCTTTAAGAACCTAGTATGTACACTTTCAATAATAGAACAATTATCAAAACCCCATATCTCACAACCATATAATAAAATAGATAAAATGGTTTGGTCAAAAAGTTAATATTGGCAATCAACAGGCAAACTGAGGTTACATATTCGGGATTTAAGAAAAAACGTGGCCTTTGTGGCTTGTTCCATGATACGTTTCTTTGTAACGAATATGTGTGGTTATTTGAAAAATACAATGCAAAGTACTTATAACAATCCGTTACCTCTAACATGCTATTATCTATAGTACACACAGGAGGTCTACGACTTTGTTTTACCCCAAAACAACAACTTTAGTTTTTACTGTATTAACGGTACATTCCTGACATTGCTGCATTGTAAGATGTTTCCGACTAATAAAATATTTCTACGATTCTACAGTCACTAATATTTTATGCAGAAAAATATGTTTGATATGTAATTACAATCGTTAAAAACTCTCTGTTAGTCGATAACATCTTAAAAAATTGCAGAAAACTCAGGAATGTCACTTTAACAGTTAATTTCCATCTAATACAAAAATTATGAAATACATTTAACACAATACATTTATTAAATAAACACAAGACAATTAGACCACCCATATGTTAATCGACTTTTATGGATATCCGAATGAGTCCCCTGTGCTCATTTTATATGCACCGCATACAATTATACTGGGTCAAGATTAAACGTTCAAGTTTATATTACATCTTAAAATAATATCTATTTAACATGAAATATGAAGTGGACATTTATTTTTAATTATAGTAGTAATAATAATAATCAACAAAGAAAAACACTCGAAGGGCTGTTATAAGCGTACGAGACAGGGGGCAGGGGTCAACTGCCTCCCTAGTTCTGGAGCAAAACTTTAAATTCGGGCAAAAAATATTAAGATATTCGGGTAAAATGTGTTAAGACCTTTTTACCGTGTATTTTCATCATTCTACTCTCAAAATTAGTAGAAATGCGTAGCGATTCGTTTCCAACCCTATATAGCTGCTTGGTAATATACTAATATGAATAAATGTTGTTAACCAGATTCGGGCATTTTCGTTTAATTCGGGCAAAAACCAGCCTGCACCCTTAGAAATATGGGAGCCCGTACGTACGCCTATGACGGCTGTTAAATTTACTCCATCTTATCAATGTACAAATAGTGACTATGTTGTCACTGGGCTACATGAGACAATAGGGCTATTTATTTTAATCGTGTTATTTAAGACGTATATTATTAATATGAAATTTATGAACTACCACACACCGTTTCCAGTTGTTTTGAAGTGTGGGGTTTTGGGGTTTTTAAAAAAAAATATTGGACATTCAGAAGTTATCTGGATGTGCCGTTTCAAAACCCATACCGCATCAAAACGGTTAGACTATTACAGTATACACAAATAAACTAAAAATAAAAATAAAAATCGCGCTATACATTGAATTTAATGTCCCTATTTTAATGATATAATTTTATATACATTAGATTATGTCTCTGTCAATAATCGTAGCCCAGTGGTAAAGCGCTCACTCTAAGCACGGTCGGTCTGGGATCGATTCCCGTCGATGGGCCCATTGGGCTATTTCTCGTTCCAGCCAGTGCACCACGACTGGTATATCAAAGGTCGTGGTATACACTACCCTGCCTGCGGGATGGTACATATAAAAGATCCCTTGCTGCTAATCGAAAGAGTAGTCCTTGAAGTGGCGACAGCGGGATTCCTCTCTCAATATCTGTGTGGTCCTTAACCATATGTCTGACGCCATATAACCGTAAATACAATGTGCTGAGTGCGTCGTTAAATAAACCATTTATTTCTTTCTGTCAATAGTAACAAGAAAAACATGGTTATTTCTACACTACGCGAGATGGTTGCTTATCGGCTTCAAAACCCAAGCGAAGACAGGCTTTTAATAAGCGAAAAACTGCATAACTACATTTTTGGGACAAAAGGGGCAGAAAAATATCTTAAAAAATAAAATTTTCCGATTTGTGGTATTCCCATTCAAAATGAATTCAAGACTCAACAAATTTATCCAGTGAGGCGTGTTGATCGCGGTGGAAAAAATATGGTCGGTCTATTCCAGTTTGTATTTTCGTACATTCAGTCAAGCAAACCATATGACATGTACACAGCAGAAAATATTTTATTTACTTTCCCGCAAATCCTGTATCTTCCCGCAAATCACACGGTATACGTGTGGTATTAGTTATTGACCAATCAAAAACGCATGAAATTTATCTAAATGGTAATACAAGGATTTAACTGAATGAACCCAAAATGTTTTACATTTTATTTAACAATATAAGCAATCTTTATGCTTTTAAAGCTAAGATAATCAAGTAAACAGTATACAGATCAAACCTCTTTGAAACATGCCAAAATTGTCACGGTTAAAAAACAATTGTCAGGCAAGGCAAGGCGAGGCACGGCATGGAGTGGCACGGGACAGGGTTGCACGGCACGAGACAGGACGGCACGTCAGGGTACAATACGGCTCGGCTCCGCTCCACGCTGATCATACGGATAAAGTGATAGTGGTTGGATAAAATTACGTTGCGGTTATAGCGCCAACTTGGATTTATAGATTTTAAAAGTTATTCTTTTAGAGTTGGTTGGTGATTTGTACCAACATGTAGTCAAATAAGTATGGGAAATATGGGAGTGATTTCAGCGATATTAAGTCTGAAAACAAATAATATGTTTGCACACTGATATATTTTAGTCAAATTCAAATATTTTTTCCTGTTTTCTTACATTTAAAGCTAAACAATGTAATACCTGTTATACGACTAAAGTTATTAATAATTTAAGAATATACACTTTAGCAAATTATTAATCATTTAAGGGTATACACTTCAGCAAATTATTATATATAAGAATATACACTTTTAGCAACTGAATTTACATACTCAAGGGGCTAATTTGAACCAGTTAAAAACTAAATATTAATAATTCAGTTATGCAAGCTCGCAGGGGAGAATGCCTCCACGTCTCCAAATAGCTCACCCTCATCTTCAAACATCCTTCCTACGGCATACCGTATAAAAAAAATTGCGTTTAAATACACTGCGGCTGTCAGTATATACTAGTGTATGACCGTGTGGTGATCCGAGAGTGATTACTTGCAATTTTATTAGAACATTTCCATCTATTCAGTCTACAGTTAATATTAAAATGTAAAGACAAGTTCAGTGACCAAACAAAATGTTCATATAATAATAATACTTATGTTCATAATCAATAGAACTGTTCTGAATTGTCACACATTGTCATAATTCAATGGGATATGTGTCTTAAAGATTCTAGTACTTAGACCTACCAAAAGGTCAAAGAAAACCCAAGTACTAGTATCAAGAAGCGCGTCTGAAAAAGTCACACCAAAACAAGTATCGAGCTTCCATAAACAGCAATGCAACCAAGAACACGCCCGATGTACAAATATTAATAGTCTAATCAAGAAGGTAGATTTGTAGATATGGTTTAACGTGCTTACATTCAATTAAGGTTCAAACTAGCTCGTTGTGGGTAGAAACTAATCAAGAATGTAAGTTTCATAAAGAAGTACCGTGCAAATGTTTTCACGGGACTATGCATATTTAACAAGATTCTGATAGTTTATTTTATGTTAGTCCATCCGATCTTTACTTTAATGGTTTCCTGTCACCTTTAATTAACACCTGTCCTCTCTTGTCATCTAATTTATTTCTAACGTGATTTCATTGTTTTCTGATTGGCTAAAACAATATGACACATCACCTAGGGATTATTACATAACATTATTATTTTTTGTTTTGGGTATGTCAAATTCCTAATTCCGTATCCCCTCCCCAAAAAACCAAACAAACAAGAACAACACCCCCCCCCCCCCCCCCCCCCCCCCAAAAAAAAAAAAAAAAAAAAAAAACCCACCCAAACAAACAAAATCATTGTCTCGTGACTTATTTCCACTCAGCAATAACTAGAAAATATATTTTCAGTTGCTATTGGGAGCATTAAACGACTGGCTATCGATGGCCATAAATCGTGGGGGGAGAGTTGCAGAAAAAAGACATTATTTGTGTATCAGTAATTTTAGGAGAGACATTATTCGCGTATCAGTAATTTTTGTAATTTTAGTATGTTATCCACGGCAATTTTTTGGTGTGTTTTTTATATGTAGCACAGCACATATACCACAGTATAATTATTTATACCTGTAACGAAACACTGGTTGAAATGAGAAAACCCACGAAGAAGAATCGAGCTTACAATTTATTGTATTTAGGAAGAACACTCTTTGAGTTGATAACGATCATTGCCTATAAATTATACAAAATCTTTGCTATTTACCAGAGAACCAAAACAAAGTATGCCCCTGTTTTCAACAGCAACTTAAGGTGACGAATACCATTATTTATTCCAGTGCCCTCGTTTCTGCAAATGTAAGATCTATGTATATCTTCAGACCCAGCTGTTTAACTTTAAATTAATAAAGAAATGTTATATTTAACGACACGTTCAAGACAATTTACCTACGGTTATAATTATGACATCATATACATAGTTAAGGACCTCATAGATAATGAAAGAGGAAACCCGCTATCGTCCCCCCATGGTGTTTGAACGAGTTAATTATTAATTATTCAGTTATGTGATTAACACCGTTTTCCGAAATATTTGTCATAATAATTATATAATTGAGGAGAGTGCGAAGCGAGATTGTGTACATTTCAGGATTGTATGATTACATTAGTTTTCCTATCATATAAATCAATAACAGTAACCTTTAGAACGGCCAACACATTATCTAAAACTGTTCTCCGCATTAGGTTTGAAAGAAAGAAAGAAAGAAAGAAATGTTTTATTTAACGACGCCACTCAACACAATTTATTGACGGTTATATGGCGTCAGACATATGGTTAAGGACTACAAAGATATTGAGAGAGGAAACACGCTGTCGCCACTTCATGGGCTACTCTTTTCGATTAGCAGCAGGGATCTTTTATATGCACCATCCCACAGACAGGGTACATACCACGGCCTTTGATATACCAGTCGTGGTGCACTGGCTGGAGCGAGAAATAGGCATTAGGTTTGAAAAAAAAGAGTAAAGTTTGTTTTATTTAACGACGCCACTAGAGCACATTGATTTTTTTTATCTTATCATCGGCTACTGGACGTCAAACATATGTCCATTCTGACAGTTGTTTTTTTTGGGGTTTTTTTTAGAGGAAACCCTATGTCGCCACATAGGTTACTCTTTTACGACAGGCAGCAAGGGATCTTTTATTTGCGCTTCCCACAGGCAGGATAACACAAACCATGGCCTTTGCTGAACCAGTTATGGATCATTGGTCGGTGCAAGTGGTTTACACCTACCCATTGAGCCTTGCGGAGCACTCACTCAGGGTTTGGAGTCGGTATCTGGATGAAAAATCCCATGCCTCGACTGGGATCCGAACCCAGTACCTACCAGCCTGTAGACCGATGGCCTAACCACGACGCCACCGAGGCCGGTGCACTAGGTTTGATGCCATATAAATATAAGATACTAGCTTGCAGGGGAGAATTCCTCCACACCTCCAAATAACTCACCCTCATCTTCAAACATCCTTCCTACGGCCATTTTATACCGTATATTGCGTTTAAATACATCGCGGTTGTCGGTATATATACCAGTGTATGACCGCGTGGTGATCCGAGAGTGTTTACTAGTAATTTTATTAGAACATTTCCAACTATTCAGTCTGCAGTTAATATTAAAATGTAAAGACAAGTTCAGTGACCAAACAAAATGTTCAAATAATAATAATACTTATGTTCATAATCAATAGAAATGTTCTGAATTGTCACACATTGTCATAATTCAATGGGATATGTGTTTTAAAGATTCTAGTACTTAGACCTACCAAAAGGTAAAAGAAAACCCAAGTACTAGTATCAAGAAGCGCGTCTGAAAAAGTCACACCAAAACAAGTATCGAGCTTCCATAAACAGCAATGCAATATTAATAGTCTAATCAAGAAGGTAGATTTGTAGATATGGTTTAACGTGCTTACATTCAATTAAGGTTCAAACTAGCTCGTTGTAGATAGAAACTAATCATGAATGTAAATTTCATAAAGAAGTACCGGGCAAATGTTTTCACAGGACTGTGCGCATTTAGCAAGATCCTGATCGTTTTTTGTATGTTAGTCCATCCAATCTTTACTTTAATGGTTTCCTGTCACCTTTAATTAACACATGCCCTCTCTTGTCATCTATTCTATTTCTAACGTGATTTCATTGTTTTCTGATTGGCTAAAACAATATGACATCTACATTTAATTTCATATCACCTAGTGATTATTACATAAATGTTTTTGTTTTTGTTTTTGGTATGTCAATTTCGTAATTCTGTACAGTCTATTTAATATGCATAATTAAATATGATGTAATAACTAAAGAAGATATCATATGAGTGTTTGTTTGCCGGCAAATGCATGTAAAGCAACCCTTGGAATTATCATTATAACAAAATGGCCGTTATATAGCTGGCGCTCCATGTTGGGCCCTACCAGGGAGAGGCAGCTTTCTACCGGTTTTTACTAATAATACATCTGCTTCACTAGTTACTAATACTTCAAGTAACTATATACAGTCATTAGATAAAAATCCACACTCCAATCAATAAAACATTATTATTATGCTATTAAACTAATTTTGAAATTTAAGTACATAATTAATATCTTATTTTGTGATTGCATTCATATTTAAGTTTATTTATATTACACTGACTGCACTAAGCTACGAATTTGACATATTTCAAACAACCTTGCGAAAAAATAAATAAAAGCATCATTTTAATTTCCCCCTATGAAAACAAAAGAAACCACATTATAAACAGAACATATAGAACAAGATTACAGGTGTTAATCTAAATTTAAGAGTTAACCATTTATATAAAAGGAAATTTAAAAAATATGTGTAAATCACAAGTGTTTTTCTTTCTTTGGTGATTAAAAAAATTAGATAAAAATAAAAATAAATGTCCTAAAAATAACAGATTTAGGAATAGGCCTACTAAGTAAATGTTTTTGGGAAAACAAACACGATATTTATTTCAAATATTAAAACACATTTTGTCTCATTATTGATTTTAACACAATATCAAACATTATTGTTTGCATACACAACCAAGGCGGGGAATATGTTGTACTGTATAGGGACAAGGTATCATTGGAGACCAGTCTATACATTCTTTTTTGTGTGTGTGTGCCAAACAGATACATATCCCTGGTTCATTTTTCAAAATGCGGGTATTTGTTCAGACGTAAGCACGTAGAAAATTATAATTGACTTAATAAATGTTTTCACCGGCCTCAAAACCCTGAGTAAATGCACTGCAAGGCTCAGTGGGTATGTGTAAACCATTTGCACCGACCAGTGATCCATAACTGGTTCAACATAGGAAACGCAAATAAAAGATCCCTTGCTGTCTGTCGTAAAAGAGTAGCCTATGTGGCGACAGCGGGTTTCCTCTAAAAAAACAGTGTCAGAATGACCATATGTTTGACGTCCAATAGCCGATGATAAGATAAAAAATCAATGTGCTCTAGTGGCGTCGTTAAATAAAACAAACTTTACTTTTTTAATAAATGTTTAGTACCAATATTTAATTAGTGAACACTCAGTAAACTAGCTAAAACAAGACCACAACATCCAACACAAGAAGAATTCGGTTTTGTTCTCCCTAAACCAAAAAGGAAAACATACCCATATTTTACATAAACGACTGCACTAACAAGCCTTTTAAAACCTTAAAGTTTGCAAACATATTTTTTCTAAAATGAAGCAAAACCATTTCTGCTCAACCTGCTAGTCGGATGAAACGGCTGTGAATCAACATTAGAACGCGTTTTAAATATTCCAAAACCTACGGAATCTTAAATAATCCCTCGTCCTTCCAACTCTACAAATGGTATATTAGAGGTCATGTGCTAAGTCTGTGCGGTAAACTGCATATAATCAAACGTTTGATCCTTAGATTCGAATTGGTAACAATAATTAATGTGCCTGTTGCGGATTTATTTCTTTACTTTGCAAACAATGCATTGCAGTTACACGCTTGACATCTAATATAAGCAGTTCTAATTGTACAGAGATGTCGCTAAACATTACCTTTCCTTTAAATACATCTACTATGGACCGGTTCATCTACTGATTCTAACATAAGTTTGCTCTTTTTTTAAATTAACGATCCTGAATTCATTATTGCTTTGACGCACGTGTTTATGAGTTATTATTGACAGAACATAATGGGTTAAAAATCTGACAGTTTACGCAATGAAGTGCCCTTACTTCTGCCATCAGTACTAGGGTTTGATTTTTTTCGAACAATGGTTCACGACTGGCATATTAAAAGCCGTAGTATTTTCCATTTTGACTATCAATTAATCTTTTTTAAATCTTAATACAGACGATTGTATCCCAAGACCATTTGCATAACGAAGTAAATATCAAAGAGCCGTATAATAATATTTTGAGCCTCTTTAATATTATGCTGATATGCTGATGAACCAACCATATTAAATGTAGTATAATTCCACGGCAAAACGTTACATTAGTTCTGAATTAGAGGGGAAGTTACCAGTTAGGTTTTTAAACTGTGGGCACTGACCTAAAAACATAGGATACTCCTGACGTAATAATCCATACGAGGTATTTATAAATATATATTTTACACCTACTAGGTATTTTCCAAAATAAATCAAATTAATGAGATACTATTCTTAATACTTAATGGCCATGTCCTTGTTAGGTTATTACCAGTCGTCTTCTCTTACATTGTGATACCTCACTAAATATAGTCTAGCTAGTCCATGCATTAGCCAGGTTCAGTCCATGGTAACATTTTGGTGCTGCTTTCAGATAGTTCTTTGTTGGTCATTCATTGTTGGTCATTCACTTCTCGTAACATTGTGACGATCCATCAAAGACATTCTCTGAAAGTATCCCATTTCGCTCTCAATAGCAGTTTTGATGTTTCTGAGAAGACACTAGATCTGTTGACAGAAAATATAGAAACAAACTATTCAGTAGATTTTTATCTATATAAAAAATAAAAACTTACGTAGTTTTTTGCAAGTTTCGGATTCCATTTAGTTTGTTTCTATTAAATTTTATTATTTGTTTATATGTATTAAAAGTATAATATATACTCAACGTGAATGATCAATGAACGATAGTTATTTGTAACCGCATAGTAGTAGTAGTAGTAGTAGTAGTAGTAGTAGTAGTAGTAGTATATATATATATATACACACGCAACTTTAATTCCAGTCCGCCATTACTAGATATTCAAATTGCTGTTGAAATGTTTTTATTTGATGACTATTAATGCATACGTCAATTATGGAGTGTCACCCTAGTAGGCCTACGTTTGCTTAAATGTTAATAAACCTAGTGCCGTGACCTCAATTAATTTACTTCTAATTTGCAAGGTTATCAAATTCTTAAAGTATGTGATCTGAAAAAGATCACATACTTTGACTGCACTGAAAATGTAGAATATTATATGCTAGAGGTGTAAGTACATAAATATGAATATTTGTACAAATGAAACGTCATTTATCTAAATAAAGTGTATTTTGTTTAACAGCACTACTGGAGCACATTGGTTAGTTAATCATCGGCTATCGGATGTCAAACATTCTGTAATTCTGACACGATGTCAGAGAAAACCCGCTACATTTTTCTTAATACAGCAAGGAATCCACAGACAGGATAACACATACTGCGGCCTTTGATATACCAGTCGTGGTGCACTGGCTGGAACGAGAAATAGCCCAATGGACACACCGAAGGTGTTCGATCACAAACCGTCCGCGCATCAAGCGAGCGCATTACCACTGGGCTACGTCCCGCCCTTCATTTATCTATCTAAATAACTCATCCAAACTTTGAAACTACCTCACATCACTAGCTTTTTGTTTGGGGTTTGTTTTTTTGGGGGGGGGGGGGGGGGGGTGTTTGGAGGAGGGTTTTGCTGTTGTTGTTGGGGTTTTGTGTGTGTGTGTGTGTGTGTGTGTGTGTGTGTGTGTGTGTACATTTCCCCGTTATTCACCTGCTACTCCGTTCTGAGAATTCTTCTACCAATTCTGCCATTTCAGTTGTGGTCGTTTGTTGCTGAAGCACCCAGTAGTACCGTGCATCCGTGACATTAGTTTTGTGTGTGGGTTTCAACAATATTTTAATAACATTTTACAGTCATGACCCAAAGAATATAAATGGTGTATACTACGTAATAAGTCCATGGTGTTTTATTTAACACACAGTCGAAGTACTAGTGTTTTGCGTGCATAAGTTGCATGCATATTACTTTATAAAATGTTAACTAACTTCGGAGCATATTAATATCTGTTAGCCCTTTATCGAAGTCATTAATGGTCAAACTGTGTAAACCTTCAAACTCACTCCGAGTTGCCCATACTATGTTATATTTGACCATTTGCGGTTGTTAATGTTGGTTTTACTGTCGCATATTGAGTTTTACTGGCGACGCAAAAACAACGGGGGCCAAATTCACAAAAGCTTGCTAAGCCTAGTTACTTGTTAAACTGGCTTCTAACTCCAGTTTGTTGCTAAGTGTTATTCATAAAACCCTTCTAACGGTAGCAAGCTTCTAAGTTGCTCGCTAAGTCTAGAGTCGATCGGGAGTGCCTCTAACTCATTAGCAAGCTGCTAACTTGTTTGTATTACGTCGTGCAGTCAAGATGGCACGTAGAATGTTGCAGTTGGCGGAGTTACGACGAATAATGCGACGGGAACGTAGTTTGAGGGATCGTGTTTCCGTGGACATTGAACACGAAACAAGACGAAACTACCGTCTACCCTATCAGCAAGTCCTCATAGCTTTGCAATACTGTGTCTGGAACATTTCATATCATTGTTAGCGATCTTCTACATATATCACAATCTACATCTTGCAGATCGATCCACCGTGTATCCACTTCCCTAGCACAGAAAATAGATGACTTTGTGAAATTTCCAAATAACGCCGAGACTCAAAGAATTAAGGACGAGCTTTTCCAAATAGGACAGTTCCCTCGTGTTATCGGATGTGTAGATGGCAAACATCTTTCTGGGGTGCGTCGAGTGTATCTTTAAATTCCTCGTACTTTTGCGCTGAAAATAAATTTTAATTTTGCGAATAATTAGACTTTCTGCTTTTTTGTTGCTACATTTAACTCACAACTCATATTGAATGTTCAATAAAGATGTAACTATTATCCTATCACAAAATTACCAACATTACATTTGAAATGGACATGTGTGTAAAGAAACTGACATGGTGTTGTCAAGGATTGGACTGTGCCAATATGCTTATTAGGCAACTGTGGAGCAGCATGTTTGACATAGTTTTATGAATTACATTTTAGCTACCAGCTCTGTAGCCCGAGTACTCTGATTGTTGTGGTATTAGAGCGGGAATCTTTGCCTACCGTTCGGTAGTCAGGAATTGCCAAAAATATACATAGGTTGGTCTCTGACTGTAATGAGAGCGTATGTATGTCCAAATGTCCGTCTAGCTCTCTTACAGTCAGAGTACTCGGGCTACCAGCTCTGTAGCAATGAACCAGGCATTTAGAAACTTGCTAACATCTAGCAATCAACTAAGTCAATCTAATTAAAATTAGCTCCACCATTACATATGGATCTAACACCAACCAGATGGAGCTCATGTCCACCAATAAAAACCTTACTTGCAGAATCCTGCCAGTGATTTAAAACTAACAACACTGCGTAGTCCCCAATGTCCAGGTAACATTTCGTCTGTAAATAATAATTTAAATATTGACCAATCACACTTCGCCTTTTATAACGTTATTTGGGAGCATACAAATTCTAAAAATATCGGGCGAATCTATTTTATTGGCCGCAGTATGGCGAACCACACCAATACGTACGGGCTGGGTTATCAGTCTTCAATTTTACATTAAAAATTATTTATTTATTTATATATATAAAATAAAATAAAAAAATCAGTCTTCAGTTTTACATTACAAATTATTTATTTTATAAAATAAAACATGTTTTACGGCATTCGTAATTCACACGAAACATGTCGTATACCCTCAGGATAATTCGGAATGTTTTCAAATTATTTTTAAATCACTGGCAGGATTCTGCAAGTAAGGTTTTGATTGGTGGACATGAGCTCCAACTGGCTGGTGTTAGATCCACATGTAATAGTGGAGCTAACTTTAATTAGATTGCATTTTTCCTAATGCAGCAAGAAATCTTTTATATACACTTTCCAACAAACAGGAACGCACATACCACGGCCTTTGTCCAGTTGTGGTGCACTGGTCGGACCGAGAATAAAAACTAATCAGTTGAATGGATCCACCGAGGTGATACGCAGGTTTTATGGCCGTAAATGGATTGATTAGCCAATCGAATGTCACATTAAATCCAAATTGAAATAGAATTTACAATTCTTGATTAACCTCGAGTGTTTAGCGCTCATCGGTTGACATGCATGTGTATAATAACAATTTACAGACAAGGAGAACGTAAGAAGATGTGTTTACAACACTAAACAATTTGAAAACGAAAAGTGTAAATTTTATAACTAGACTTTCGTCTATTAGCCATATAAATATTTTCCTAACTTACATTATTCGTTGACGTTATTAGTAGATAATAACCACATTAATATAAACAGATGAATGGATTCTATAATAATTTATATCAATATATAAAACTCTGTAATCCTGAAAATGTGCAATATATTATGAAATTCATCTTCAATCTCGCCTAAATTGCACAAAGCATACAATCATTCAGTTATTTATTAACTGTTGTGCTTGTATCCAATTAAGGTTCAAGCACACTGTCCTGGGCACACACCTCATCTATTTGGGGTTTCTGTCCATGACAATGGATTAGCGAGAGAGAAGTCGGTGTAGTGGTCTTACACTTACTCATTGAGTCGTCAAAACTCGCTCTCGGTGGGAGCCCGTACCGGGCTGCGAACCCAGTACCTAGCATTATGTCCGACGGCTTAATCACGACACCATCGATCTGTTAGACCCATTGTGTTATCAGTCAACCTCAATGGTTACACTGTGATAATAATACTGCTGCTGCTAATGTTGATATGATTATTATTATTATTATTATTATTATTATTACTAGTATTACTAGTATTATATATTATATTATTTTTCTTACGCACCCGTTGGTGAGAACACCATGCGTTATTTTTTGTTACACATGGTTGTTTACACACTACGTGTGTTAACAATTTCATGACATAGGCTGCTCCTAGGTGATGACCAGGTCACCAATGCCATACCTCCAATGAAAAACTGCACGATGGAAATCAATTAGACTGTGACGGTTAGTTAACCTGACATGCATGTGTCTGTGACGCGTAAGTCAGCTACAAGTGCAACGGCTGTAAATAACTTTTAGTCGAAAAAGATGTTAAAATGTGCTTGAAACCTGTTTTTTGAGGATATGTAAGAAAGAGAATAATACATTTGTGTCTGTTAGATACCATTTATTTCACAACTTGTTACTTAAAAACGTACCAAACTTGCTTTCGCTCGATAGATATATTTTAAAATAACTCGTGAGATAAATGGTATCTAATGGCCACTTTTGTATTATTCTCTATGTAATGCACTTTTTTGAAGCTTAGATAGGTTTTATGAGATACTATTGTAAAATAATCCTTTTCACTACATATTTATATGGAGATGAACGGTTGACAGATGTATCAAGATGTATCACACTGGTTTGTAAAATATATTACTCACCAATAACACCCACCCGATGACTGAAGGAAGATCATAGTGAGATCAGTTCAGCAACAATGGTCTTGTTTAATAACTGCCGACCTTGTCCTTGAATTGGTGTTCTCAGTAATATAATATTATCTGAAATAGTATGTTTACAATTGTTGTGTAGTATGAGGAAGCAAATATCAAAACATTAACAACCACAATAACACGGACCAAGAAAAGACTATAGGGCCTATCCATAGTTAACACAGCGCCAACAGGTTGTTTACTGTTTACTGTTTACTGTTTGTGGTTAGTGTTAAGTGTTAAGTGTTAAGTGTTAAGTGTTAAGTGTTAAGTGTTTAGTGTTTAGTGTTAGTGTTAGTGCTAAGTTTGGTTTAGTGTCAGTGTTTAAAATAAGAAATCAGACGTTCTCTATAAATTGTATATTATTAAAACAATATCAACTTTTACTTGGTATAAAAACTAAAACTAAAAATCAAAGAATCTAATCATAAATTGTACGCAAATATAATTATGTATAAATAAAAAGTAAACAATGGCTTCCTGTTAAATATTGATATATACGGCCATATATAGCCGATCAAACTGAGGGGGGGGGGGGGGGGGTAGGGTTGGTTTTTTGTATTCTCAAGATAATAATTAGCACAACATATTTCATTAAAACTATGTCATTTCAAGAATTATATTTGATATAAAGTCATGGGGTACATTTACCTTTGTAAAGTGGAAGACGTTTCCTAATTGTCTTCAAACAGATGTCTAATTTTTAAGAGAAGTTTCTAACATGTTTTCCATGTTCGAATGTAATGCAGCGTCCGGCTCAAAAGAGCAGGTAACCAAAAGACACATGGACAGGATTAGTGAGTAAAGTGTTCACCTTGTCAAACCTGTACAAAGCTGTGGCGTTAATTAAACCCCAAGCTGAAATCCAGCGCAAGGGATCAAATGACAAATACCACCTACACAATAAAAATGTACAAACAGTATACGAATTAATGAATATAACTTTATTCGCATTAGGCATATATATATATATAAATATATATATTGCACTTTTGTCCTACGCTATTACTCCGAGTTTCACGCCCTTCGACGATCTTCAGATAGCTGACTGAAGATCGTCGAAGGGCGTGAAACTCGGAGTAATAGCGTAGGACAAAAGTGCAATATATATACTCTTCAAAAAAAGAAATGCAAAAGGGTACAAATGGGTTATAACTCCGATTTTATGTTTCCTACCGGTTCATGCTTTGTGAATATAAGGTCATTGCATGTCCCAAACACATTCCCACGGTTACATTCGATAAAACGCAGCTACTGTACAATAAAGTTCCAAAATGTGAATATTCGCAAAAACGCAGCCACGTGCAAACCATGTCACCACTGCACGTGCGTTGTCTGCACGTGCAACATGAACACCGACAGTATAAAAGTGCAGGGTGTTCGCTTGCCTGGCCTCTGTATCTGGCCGACAGTTGACAATCCAGGACATGCCACGTCTCAGTGAACCGCAGAGAAACAATGCCATCGGCCGACTAGACGCAGGCGAATCCAGAACGGCCGTTGCCAGGGCATTCCATGTGTCCCCAAGCACCATCTCCAGACTGTGGGACCGTTACCAGCAACATGGATCAACACGTGACCTCCCTAGATCCGGTCGACCACGGGTCACTACCCCCGGGTAGGACCGCTACATCCGGGTACGCCACCTTCGGGAACGATTGACTACTGCCACCTCCACAGCCGCAGCAATACCAGGTTTGCGCAGGATATCCGACCAGACCGTACGGAACCGCCTACGTGAGGTAGGAATTCGTGCCAGACGTCCAGTTCGAGGTGTCATCTTAACACCACAACACCGTCGACTCCGACTGCAGTGGTGCCAGATTCATCGACAATGGCCTCAACTGCGATGGAGACAGGTGTGGTTCAGTGACGAGTCCCGATTTCTGCTCCGACGTCATGATGGAAGATGTCGCGTGTATAGGCGTCGTGGTGAACGTTATACGGCAAACTGCGTGCAGGAAGTGGACAGATTCGGCAGGGGTAGTGTCATGGTGTGGGCAGCCATCTCACACACTGGCAGAACTGACCTGGTCCACGTGCAGGGCAACCTGAAAGCACAGGGCTACATTGACCAGATCCTCCGGCCACACATCGTTCCAGTTATGGCCAACGCCAACGCAGTGTTCCAACATGACAACGCCAGGCCTCACACAGCACGTCTCACAACGGCTTTCCTACAGAACAACAACATTAATGTCCTTCCTTGGCCATCGATATCACCGGATTTGAACCCAATTGAGCATCTATGGGACGAGTTGGACCGACGCCTCCGACAGCGACAACCACAGCCCCAGACCCTGCCCGAGCTGGCAGCAGCCTTGCAGGCCGAGTGGGCCACCATCCCCCGGGACGTCATCCGTACTCTGGTTGCTTCAATGGGCAGGCGGTGCCAGGCAGTTGTCAACACACGCAGAGGCCACACCCGGTATTGACTCCAGATGACCTTGACCTTGGTGGTGTGTCCTATCACTTACTCACAATGGAGTAGAGTGAATTGTGAACAATCCTGCAACATTTGGTAATTATCGGACTCACCATTCAATAATTAAATCAATTCTCCAAATGTTACGACAATGTGGTTTTGCGTTTCTTCTTTTGAAGAGTATATATTTATTGCATGCTCTACTCTCTCTTAAAGTATTGAGCACCTTTCAAGCCTTTAATGATAACCACCAGTATTCTATATATATATATATATAGCAGAGGAATTGGCGGCCTTTACCTACAAACCAAATATTTTAAATCAAAAACGTATTGTTGAAATTTTCGTTTGGCATGATGAATTTATCTTCAAGTATATAATTAAAAAAAAAAATTCCGGTAGCCAATGATCCCCTATAATTTACATAAACACGCTACCAAAAGAGTCAAACCAGTTCAGTTCAATGTTTTAACACAAAGTCCTACACATTGCAAAATGATATATTTTTGTTACTATAATTTGCACTCCCCTGGATTTGCACTCCCCAATCAAGATTATACATATAAGCACTCCCCAGTGCATATTATACATGTAATATACACGCACCCAGTCTATATTATATGTATAATATGCACTCCCTCTGAATAACATGCACTCCACCAGGCTATAATAATGTTTCAAGCACTCACATAATTATATTTTTATAGTGTTTGTTATGTTTGTATGGCCTGTGCACTTTGTAAAAGTTGATATCAATCTCAGTGGCAAAACTAGATGGGTGTGTGAATCAGGGGTGGACTCATGGAAGTTAAAACGTTTCTAGATCCACCCTTGTAAATTTGGAGAATAAAAATAATAACTCATTATGTGTGGTGATCAGATGGATCCCATAATCTCCTCACCCATCCCTTACTTCGCATACTTCCGACTAATATGACAGGAATCATGTGGAGATAACATTGCAAAGCTTGGTCTTAAACAAGTTCATATTTTAAAACCAACAAGCATTACTCCAGGCCCACCCTACCCCAGTTAAGTTCCAAATTGTATGGCCATCATCATTCCTACATTCTTTTTTAAGATCAGGGATCCGATATTGACAACCATTGTTTGTTTTAAAACATGTATAACTTTTTAAGTAAAAGAAGTTATAGACGATCTGAAAGATAAAGGACGAAAAGCGAATTTTAAACGATCTTGCAAACGATTTTCCGTTGAAAAAAGAAATTTGTTATAATAATCAAACATTGGTAACTTAATTTTGGTGCATGTTAGTAACATATATGAAGGAAGGAAGGAAATTAGTTATTTAACGACGCACTCAACACATTCTATTTACGTTATATGGCGTCGGGCATATGGTTAAGGACCACACAGATATTGAGGGAGGAAACCCGTTGTCGCCACTTCATGGGCTGCTCTTTTCGATTAGCAGCAAAGGATCTTTTATATGCACCATCCCATAGAAAGGATAGCACATACCACGGCCTTTGATGTACCAGTAGTGGTGCACTGGCTGGAGCGAGAAATAGCTCAGTGGGCCCACCAACGGGGATCGATCCCAAACCGACCGCGCATTAAGTGAGCGCTTTACCACTGGGCTACGTTTAACATATCAGGCCTGGAAATAATTATTTGGACCGTGCCTGTCAAGCTGTCCTATATCAGTCAGTTTGTGCCTGTCACAAATTAAAATGTACCTGTCACCAAATTGCATGCCAGTGTGTAAATATCGAAAGCAATTATTACAAATTTTAGAATGTTATTTATCTTTTATTAATCCTGTAATATTAATAAATGCATGAAATTATAGTATGACTGATAAATTACTTATATGGTCATTGTTATTGTATTCAGATCAACAACTGCCAATATCACTTTGGTAAGAAACCTTCAAATCTTAAGCAGCCACTGTTGTCAGAATCAGATAAGAAACAATGTTGTCAGCATAACTTTGACTTGTATCTGATTTCGGTTTCTAGTTTCTAGTTTATGATATCGTTCATGTTATATATCCGTAGGCAGGAAACCTTCAAATGTTGAACTGTCACTACTGTCAGATAAACAGAATACATTTTTTCATTATCACTAAAACTTTCACTTGTGTCACCAGACTCCGAATCAGATCCACTAATCTCCTTTCTTTCAGTTTCTAGTTTCTGGTATTTTACTTTTGGGGGTCTCTTTTTGTACATTTGCCTTTTCTTCTGATTTGGTCTCCTCCTTTTCACCTGGTTCCACAGATGAAACTACAGGGCTTACATCAAATGATCCAGTGGGGGACCTTCCTCAACAATTCGTAGGATATTTGTTAACCTGTCCTCACCTAAAGAACACCTGCTATGACTCTTTGTTCTTTTTAAGCGAGAAAAACATTCTCTCAAGTTTTGCATTACAAACTGGTACAGAAAACAAAAGTTCAATGAAAGTCAGTATATTCTTCCACTTAGTGGACTTAGAGCAGTTAAACAAAATTTTCCAGGTTTTTTTGTAACAACTTTTATGTGGCTGTAAAAAGTCCAGTGTGTACCTGACCATGTCGTGCCATTCCTCTAGAATATTTTGAGAGAGAGGCATCTGGAGAAAATCCTTGTTTCAGCAATACAGGCTGAAAATTCTCTATCAGTTCAGTAACATTGACATCCGTAAAGTCTACACCTGCCACATCAACATTTGATTTCCAGTGTTCAGTGTTTAATATAGTGGCAACATTATTCAGCTGTATACTGCTGGCACCCCTTTAGTCTGGAATCCATGGCACAGTGTACTGTACAGCATTTATAATGGTATTCTTTGCTGATTTTACATCTTCAGTGGCCTTCAGAAACTTGTTTTAGTGAATTCTATCCCCTGATAAGTGTACACTGAATCAGTCTTTTGTAACTTTCCAAACAGAAATTGAACAGCAGGAAGATCCTCAAAAGACCTAGTTAACAATTGATCAAGAGATTCTTCAGAACACTTAATATTATGTAGAACTCCCAACACTGTCAATAACATCTTCTTGAAATGCTTTGGACAATATATAGCTGCTGGGTTTCAGGACATCAATAAGAATGCAACATACAAAGCATGCGACTAGAATTCCACTCACACAGATAACCACATATCTTTTTATGATCTTTACATTTTTTGTCACCAGCTAAGTGCTGTAGATGTTGCATGTAAACACCATATTTATCCAGGACCATCCGCAGTGCTGACAACTTGAAAGAAATCCACCTTGTACCACAAGCACGTTTTGGTTTCAGAGAGCCCTCTTCAAATTCAAATGTATCTTTGACTAAATTGTGCAAAGTTTTCAGTTCCTGTAGTTTTTTGGGAGATTTATGGTAAAGGTAATACAACCTCAGCAGCATATTGTCCACCTTTTGAAATACGGTAGTATTTAAGGCATCTTTCAGGGCCAATTCTAATTTTTGAGCCACACACCATGTATATATTAGCCATGGTGCTTTTTGTTCCAGAAGTGCTTTTACTCCACTTTTATTACCACTGTTGACTGATGCACCATCAGCACCAAAACCAATAAGCTTTGAATAAAGTTCACTTGGCATGATACCCAGTGAGTGAAAAACTCTCCTCAATTGCACCAAGTATTCCAGGTGCATCTCCCTTTTTGACATCTTTTAGGTAAAGAAATGAAAGCTTCACTTCAATTTCATCATTTTTAGAATAAGGATCAAAATTCAGTACATATACAACTTCCTTTTCTGTAACAGACTTGTCTGTGCTCCCATCTGTTAAAACACTATAGAATTTGGCTTTTGAAAGATCATCATGCAGCTTTGATGCTATAAACTGTCCATGAATGTCCACAAATTCTGCACATTGTTTACGGTTTAGTGTAAGCTTGATCACCTATATCTACACCATGTAAGTTTCCAGTTTAATCAAATCTTCATACACAGAGAATGGGAGCTCTTTTTTGGCAATAAAATATGCTATTTCAAATTTTTTTATTTGTTGAAGTTCTTGTACTTTAGTCATACTACAAAAGCTGTCACCAAGCGTTTGTTGTTGGGGGTCTGGTTCAAATACATTGTGAAGATGTTCAACACATTCACCCCTAGCGTTCATGTCCTTGACGTAAAGTTTGTATGCATGTTTATGGTAGTTTGTTGAAGAATGGTCTCTAGCATTTGATAAGCGCATGTTTGTAGACCCTCTTATCCAAACGTCAGTGAAATCTCTACTACACCGTATCTCTTTCTCAAACTGTGTGCAGACGACACACCTCATTACGGTCACCTCACCTTTAGAATTTGTTTCGTGTTTTAACCAAACGGATGCATTAGTTTTTACCAAGTCGTCATTTATCCATTTTTGCAACGTTGTTGATCGTAACCTGCTTCTTTGTAATGCTGGTAATTTGTGGGGATGAATCTGATGTTTCGCTACCGACATTAGTATCACACGTACTACTACTTGTACTTGCTACACTTGTAGTTTTATCAAAAAAAGATGTTCTAAATTCTTTACCTTTACGGACACCACGTGATATCCGTTGTGCATGCACGGGCGATGACGTCACTATATTCTCGGTTTCACGTTTTATTGTTATTATTTTTAAATATATATTGACCCGTATAAAGTATAAGACGTGTTCTGTTGATTTGTTATTTTATGTTATTTACTGACATAATTAACTTCGCTCGGGGGGGGGGGGGGGGGGGGCAAAATTTTCGTGCTGTCGGCTATTCGGGTCACTCGGAACACATTTGCCGATTAACGATTTTCTGATCGGACCCGCGTTCCGTATAAGCAGCGTAAGTGCAGCAGACATATTTCGCGAGACGCGATTTCTGCCAATTCGTCAAGGAAATAAAAGTTATAAATTTTTTTAGTAGTACGTTTGGGTGTTTTCTTCCTTGTATTTAAATATGTTTGCGTGCAGATCTATTCGTTGTGCATAGTTGAGCAGAAATGCGTAGCGTTCACAGTGGGGTTTTTGGTGTGCAACGCGGCCCCGCTCTATTAATAGACACCAGCTGTAGTAATCGGTTGAGGTGTCTCTTCCCCCAAAATAATATTAATAATGACCGATGTGTGACCGTTCCGTTTTAGAGGTACAATAACATTCCATTAAATAATTATAATCGGAATCAATTAATTGTCAGTTAATTTTAAAGGTAAACTTTAGTGCTAAAAGACGCTTATAATTATCACGCCGTTTGTGTCAACCATTGAACCAATGATTCGCCGAGGTGAGGTCATTAGGCGTGTCTATTAATAGACAAAAACAATTTGTGTGTTGTTTTTTCTCGTGGAAACGTAAATACCTTCTCGTTTGTATTTAGTTACCATAAAAACTAATGTAAGCTTCGTGCACGTGCACACTAGTCGGAAAATATTCAAAATATGCCTCTCTTTTTTTTCTCAAAATATAGAGAAATCGGCTAAGACAAAATAAAAATAGCAGTTTTTGTGCCGGACAAGATGACCGCTAATATTAAATACGCGACTGTCAAATCGTGACAAATCACAAATACGTACCGGACAATGACCGTGACCGGACACTTATTTCCAGGCTTGCATATATGACTATTGGTGTATAAAACAATAATATACATTAGCCATAGATCTATACTATAGTTGTAAGTAACGTTACTAATCATGTATACAATTTACCTTTATAACGTATACATTCATGATTATCTCGATGCACAAGGGGTAAAGCGTTCGCCTGATGCGCGCGGTCGGTCTAGGATTGATCCTCGTCGTTGGGCCCAATCGGCATTTTTTTGTTCTAGACAGTGCACCACGACTGGTAAATCAAAGACCATGGTATGTGCTATCATGACTTTGGGATGGTGCATATACAAAAAATCTGCTAATGGAAAAATGTAGTGGATTTGCTAAATCTAAGACTGTCAAAATTACCAAATGTTCGACATCCTATATTCGATTATTAATACATCAGTGTGCTCTAGTGGTGTCGTTAAACACTGTTAAAACTGCACAAGCCTAGGAACAGTGAGCTGATACTACACAATTTATTAAGTTTAGTGCGTGATAATAAATAGATCATTATTATACACATAACCTGGAATTCACATTAATTATTACACATCTTTTAGTATTAAGTCTATACTCCATGTTCATTACTATACATATAATCTACACTACCCATTCATTATTATACACATAATCTAAACCCCACATTCATTATTATACATATAACCTACCCCCAAAATTCATTATTATACATATAACACTCAACATTCATTATTATACATATAATCTGCACTCCCCATTCATTATTATACACATAACTACACTACTCATTCATTGCTATACACATCATCTGCACTCGCCATTCATTAATATAGTGTAATCCATTGTTATATACATAATCTACACTCTACATTAATTAGAATACATATATTTCTACATCTATTATTATTATCATCATCATCATCATCATCATCATCATCATCATCATCATTATTATCATTATTATACATATTAATATACACTACACATTCATGATTATACATATAATCTCCACTCCCCGTTCATTATTATACATATAATCTATATTACCCATACATTATAATAGATATAATATACACTCCGCATTCATTATTCAATCTAATTAATTTTATATATTTTATTTTATTTATTTATTTTATTTTTTAAAGATTTATTGCCTCCAGAACATAGGCAGTGAACAAGTTGGGGAGCCGTGGTCACTGCCTTACAGAGTACATACACTCTACATTAATTAGAATACATATATTTCTACATCTATTATTATTATTATTATTATTATTATTATTATCATCATCATCCTTTTATTATCATTATTATACATATTAATATACACTCCACATTCATGATTATACATATAATCTCCACTCCCCCTTCATTATTATAGATATAATCTATACTACCCATACATTATAATAGATATAATATACACTCCGCATTCATTATTCAATCTAATTAATTTTATATATTTTATTTTATTTATTTATTTTATTTTTTTAAAGATTTATTACCTCCAGAACATAGGCAGTGAACAAGTTGGGGAGCCGTGGTCACTGCCTTACAGAGTACATATTTAATCAATAGTATCTAAACAAAATATGCTATTTAAATATGTTAATGTTTTCTATGATATTTATAAGATGGAAAAGGAGAGAGAGAGAGAGAGAGAGAGAGAGAGAGAGAGAGAGAGAGAGAGAGAGAGAGAGAGAGGGAGAGAGAGGGGGGGGGGGGTGCAACAGCAGTAGACAAGTGTAAAGAAGTTGTGGGGATACTGAGAGAGTGAACTTTCAAAGCATTATTTTTAATTAAAAATTCTTTCAAAGAGTGTTTTATAGGGTGTCCATTGCTTATGAAGTGCTTCATAGTTGCAATTTTTATAATAAATATATTTTTTTATTTCAAAATTATTTTGTAGAATATTTTTCGCGGCATTGACATGTAAATTTCTTTTTTGTATTTTCATACTGTAAATATAATATTTTATGTTGATAGTCAGCCAATTTACAAAATTACCTTTTTTGATGTTGATCATGCCTAGCATAACTATGTCTCTGCTTAGAGTAATATTAATTCCAGTTTCATTTCTAATCCATTCTTCTATTGCTTCCCACAGAGAATGTACTAAACTACATTCAAATAATAGGTGTTGTATGGTTTCAGGTGATTTGTTGCAAAAACTTCAGGCATTTGAATCAGTATAATTAATCATATTTAGAAATTTGTAAGTTGTAAGAATTCTGTGTATGATTTTATACTGAAACCAAGATAACGCTGTGCTTTTGGCAGATCTAAAATGTAGAATGTAATATTTTTCGCAATCATAGATACATCCTTCTTTAGAATATTTTATTTGTGATTTTGGAATGGTGGTTTGAGCGTTCAGTAAATGATATATATGTTTGCAACCTTTCTGATCTTTGAACAAAACCTTTAAGTTATATGGAAGAACAGGATTTTGTAATGCTATAAAAACGTTATCATTTAAATTATCTAGGTTGTAAATGAATGATTTTATAGCATTGAAGCATATTCCAGAAAATTGGTAGTTATGTCGTATTTCTCTATGAACTGTTCATATGTTACAAAGTTTCCTTGTTCATTCAACAAATCGTTAATAAAGATAATATCTTTTGAGATATGTTTTAGTATAAATGGCTTTTTATTTATACATATTTTACTGTTAAACCAGATATTGATCTGGAGAATATCATCTACGTTTATTGGAATTTGCCAATGTGTCTCTCCAAAATGTATTTTTAATTGAATTTTTTTTACAGTATAGAAAATGGTCGCCATATATAATTAAATCAAGTGTTGATATACTTGTAGAAGATTCGAACAAAATGGTCCATTTTGGGTTATTTAAAAATATCCATCGGATCCACGAACTTTTTCAAAGTGGTCATAAAATTATTTATGTTTATCATTTTGATGCCACCATTTTTATAGTCTTGCGTTATTAAGTTTCTTTTAAGTTGTTCACGGCCGCTATTCCAAATAAATTGGAAAAAAATAATGTATTTATATGTTTTAGCAAACGTTCGCTTTGATTGGGTAATGTTTTCAGTAGGTATGCTATTTTAGGAACTATTAACATTTTCAGGACTGTAATTCTTCCTAAAACAGTAAGTTTTCTGATAGACCATAGCTTCATTAATTTTTATATTTCGATAATCTTGGGATTATAATTTAAATCAATAATTTCTTCTAGGTTAACGGAGAAGTTAATAGCGAGAAGGTTAAACTGTGCATTACCCCATTCTAGATTCCATCGAGTGTGATGGTAAACTTCATTTGAAAATTTCTTGCTACCTATCCAAATAGCTTTTGATTTGGTGTAGTTAATTTTTAGGCCAGATATTTGTGTATAATAATCTAGGACAGATAGAACACCCTGCAGGGACTCAGGCGAGCTGTCTAAAATAAAACTTGTGTTGTCTGCATACTGCGATATTATATATTTTTCACCATCTATAGTGATGCCATTTATATTATTGGAGTTTTTTACTATGATAGCGACGATTTGAGCACATAAAATAAATATATAAGCAGACAAAGGATCGCCTTGTCTACAGCCCCTTTCTAGTTTAAATGGCTCTGAAAGAAATTCATTCTGAATTACTCTCGATACCGAGTTACTATATAGTGTTTTAATCCATGCTTTCATTGATGTTTTGAAGTTAAAAATGTCTTAGGCTTTATTGATAAATGACCAAGATACTGAATCAAAAGCTTTTTCGAAATCGATTAATAATAGTAAACCAGGGATATCTTGTTCTTCGGTATAATGCATAATATCGTAAATTAATCTAATGTTTTCACCAATGTACCTTCCTTTAATAAAGCCTGTTTGGTCTGAGTCTATTATTTTATCAAGAACCTTTTTTATTCGATTTGCAATACAACCTGAAGCCAGTTTATATGTACAGTTTAGGAGAGTTATTGGTCGCCAGTTTTTTTTTAGAAATGCTTTAGGTTTGTTTGGTTTAGGGATACATGTTATGATTCCTAACTTTTGAACATTTAGCATAACTGTAATTGATAGATTGAACAATAAAATGACCATTATATATCCAGATAATTTTGAAAAATTCGGCAGTAAACCCATCCGAACCAGGACTCTTATCATTTTTCATATTTTTTAAGACACGTTAATACTTCCGAATGTATTATTTCCCCCTCTAATATTTCTGCATCTTCGTTTGTCGGGATATTAAAATTACAATTTGCAAGTGTTTCCATAATATCATTATCAATAATATTAATATCATTATCATTTTGTCCAGGTGGAGTTGAATAGAGGTTTTAGTAAAAAGCTTTAGTTTCTTTTAGGATTTCTTCCTAATCTTTAACTATTGTTCCATTTTCTAGTTTTATTTTTGAAATTAGTTTACTAAAGTAGTTTCTGGATTCTAAATTACAAAAATATTTTGTTGGTTTTTCATCCTCTTCGATCCATTTTGTTCTTGACCTTATATAATGTCCTTTAAGTTTTTGTTTTCTTAGTTCTTGTAATTCAAACTTTTTAGATTCAATCTGTTCTAAATTAATAATCTTTTCATCTTCTAATAATTTAATTTCATCACATAATTTTGTGACCCCGCTTCCTATTTCTTCTTAGAGTGGGGCGGTCAATATTTCAGTGCTGCTAGGACAGGCTCGGACATGTAGAGACTAAACGCGAACAACCGTGGCATTCTACAGAATGGCCGTCATACGAGTCACGAAAAAAAAGAGTCAACATAGTCAGACGGAGAAATGACGTGGAGGCAAGGAATCTCGCTAAAAAAGAATCCAACCTGGTGGTGCAGACTGTCGAAACGAGAAGCGTTCCAGCGTTCAATCAGTTCCAATGGCCGCATACATCCCAGCACCCCAAGTCGAGCCGCGAAAGTACGTGCAGTGTGCACAAGCGAAACAAACACGTCTTACCGCGACGAGCTCCAGACTGGGAATGTATGATTTAAAAAGAATTTAAAAACATCCGGGATTATGCCGAGGGTATACGAAATGATTTGGGTGAATTACGAAGTATGCTGGAAACTAATTTCAATATAAAATTTTATATAAAATTCGTTTCAAGACGAAAAAAATAAACCGTGATGGTATATCCATAAAATCTGTTTATACTAGTATACAATCCAGTGTTTTTTAAATGTTGAAATAGACCAACAAGTTCGGCTGTTGCATAAATAGTCTCGCCCTATATTTTTTGAACTTGTATGCTCCCGAATAACGCTATAAAGTCGAAGTGTAATTGGTTGATATTTAAATTGTTATTTATAGATGAAATGTCATGTGGACATGGGAAGGGAAACACCAGGATTCGCCGACCTTAGCTCCCAGTCATACACAATTGCAATATACATACACAATTGCGTCGAGTCTCCCCTGGGTTGTCATGCCACGATCTGAACAGATCAGGTCCTTCTAAGGGCCCTACGGGCAACCTAGGGAGACACCTCATCAGCCGCAGGTCCTAATTAACGAGCTACTCTCGGCCTACTAAAATCTAAACCTATACGCAGCTCCCTACCTTTTATTTTAGAACGACCACCAAAATTACGCCGACATTCCTTCATCAAAATGCGCCCCGTTTCTCTTTGGCTTAATCCTGCGGGACATTCCAAATTCCATAGCACCATACCAGCCCCCGCCTGTTATCGACTACGGTCGGACTGCTGGTTCTCCCTTGCAGACGGTCCTTCCTCCACCCACCCCAATCCTTTCCTGTCCTGGACGGAGGAGCCGGATGAGGCCGGCACTTGTGTCCAGGACAGGCGTGCGCTACAACAGCTTGCTCTGAATGTGCATGTTAAACAATTTCCCATTCCATTCTATTCCTGGATATGGGAGTCTACGCAATGCTGTTAGATCTACTGGTAGACCAGTAGAGCTAACTTTAATCAGATTGATTCATTATTATACATGTAACTTACATTACTTATGCATTACTATACACACCACAACACTATCAATTAATTATTATACGTATAATATACACTCCCCATTCATTGTTATACACATGCTATACACTACGTTTAATATTAAACAAATATTATATACTACCCATAAATTAGTACACATTAATGTACACTCCCCATTCACTATTATACTTATAATCTACATCTTACATTTATTGATATACCCATAATCTGCACTTCCCGTTCATTATTATTCATATAATCTACACTCGCCATTCATTATTATATGTAATATGCACTTCACATTCATTATTATACGTATAATTTACACTCCCCATTCACTATTATACACATAATCTAGACAACACATTCCGTTTTATATGTATAGTAATTAATGTACAGTGTAGATCATATATATAGTCATATTTGTGGAATGCGGAATACATTTATATACATTTAGGTTGTATGTATAATAAAAGAAAAGTGTGTAAAGCGTGTGTATAATAAAACATGTGGAGTGGATTATGTGTATAAAATATATCTGAAGTGTATGGTAATCCACCTGCAGTGGCGGATCCAGAACATCCATTGGGGGGGGGGGGGGGGCAGTGAAATGAGGTGGAATGCCAAGGGAACTTTGGGGGAGGTTTTTGAGGGGGGTCATAAAAAATGAAAATTAATACATAATAAAATTATAACTATCGCAAAATTTATGGGGGCCCGGGCCCCTACCCCCCTAGATCCGCCTCTGACCTGGCGTGTAGATTATATGTATAATAATGAATAGGCTGTGTACATTATATGTACATGTATACTAATTAATGTGGAATGCATATTATAATAATGAATAGTAATGAATGTGGAGTGTATATTATATCTATAACAAACATTCTAGGAGTACTAAAGCAATGCATATCCCCTACAGTGCCCAACAATGTTTTGTATCTCCTAAGTTCACGGGCCATAACTCTGTTAATATGAGTAAATCGCAATGAAAGTTAAACTTGATCTGTAACAGTGCATGACAAAGCTATATACAACATTTCATCTCAGTATCTTCAGGCACTAAAACCCATTTTCATATCTCCTAAGATCAAGGGCCATAACTCTGTTAAAATGAGTAAATCGCAATGAAAGTTAAACTTGATCTGTAACAGTGCATGACAAAGCTATATACAACATTTCATCTCAGTATCTTCAGGCACTAAATTAAAAAAAACAAAAAAACATTTTCATATCTCCTAAGATCAAGGGCTATAACTATGTAAAACAAATGGATAAATTGCCATAAAAGTCAAACTTGATCTGTAGTAGTACATGATAAAGCTATACACATTTCAGCTCAATATATTGAGGTTTTGCAAAAATAAGTCCGGAAAAACTAATTTTAGTTTCGCCAAAATTCAAGTGCTATATCTCTGTCAAAAATAGGTAAATCGTTCTGAAAACCCCCCACACCCAAACAACAAATGTTCGCATCTCCTAAGTTCAAGGGCAAAAACTCAGTCAAAAATGGGTAAATCGTTATGAAAGTCAAACTTGATCTGTAATAGTATATGATAAAGCTATATAGCCTCTATTAGAAACATACTTATCTGCCCTTGATTTTCATCGTGCTAAGCGGTCCCAATTAGCCACTAAATTATTTCCGGCGCGTTACGCTCCAGTCGCTTGCAACAAAGGCCCTTTGTTACTACTGAATTGTAGAGTAGTTGTCAACTTGTTCTTTTATTTTTTTGACGTTAATAAAGTTTTCTATTACTATTATTGTTCGTCAGATTGTGTGCAATATCCTTCTTTTACAGAAAAGAAAATGTACAATATGTTTTGTGCTCAACAAAAATACTTACGAACACGTTAAAACGGCACCTTAATATAGTTTTGAATTTCATATTTGTACATGATGTTATAATATGGTAACCATAGACTGTAACTTTAAGTCGACTTGGTCTAGTCTCTGTGAATCCTGATGTATGAGCTCCCAATACTTCGAATCCGTTCGTTTATTGATATGAGCATCTTTGCACTGCATATGTCCTAATAAGATAAAACAAAAATAGAGTTATGAAGCTTAGTTAATCTTGAAATCCATAAATAAATTATATTTTCAAATTAAGGAACATTTTCAAATTATCACATTTCGTATTTCATTGGAAATGAATTCAAAACTGACCTATAAGACAGCTGTATATATGTCTAGTCCTTGGATTCGATTAATATAGGGATTTTTTTTATTATATACATCCCCACAGACAGAACAGTATACATACCATGGGTCCAATGAGGAGAATCGATCCTATGAGTCATCACACCTCAGAGGAGTACTCTACCACTGAGCTAGATAACGGAATAATGATAAAATACCCTTTAAAAACGATATTTGATGAACCTGTCAACTCCGTTACGATTGAAAACATTTGACCCCAAGTTGGATAATCACCCAGTTAGCATCACAGAGTATTTATTTTCAGGCTAACTTAAACGTCACAGAGCAATCGAGTTCGATTGTCTTTAAATTGTTATCACATGTATATTTGTTATTAGTGTGTGTTATCATAAAAAATACGATACGCAATTCCTTTCCACGCTTAGAATTCGATCAGAACTACTGTTTAGATATCACTTTCATTTTCTTCTTTGTATACATCCGGTTAACTTCGTCTTCCGGTTAAAGTTTGCAGTTGTTTTTTTTAGATAAAATATGTGATCAGAATGAAATAACATTTTGAGAAACCAACTTTTTGGTGTTTCATTATGACCAGTTGGTTTAGACAAATTACCCCCAGGTTACCACGTTAAATGTCGTAAAAATAGGCAAACATGCCACTGGTATCGATGAAAAAACCCAGCAAAGGGAGCTCAAAGAGTTTCCCTGTGCGAATAACGACGATGGATGCAGAACTGGAGTTTGATATAGAGGTTATTTGTTTTGTCAGTAAATATGCCATATGAGAAAGTAATTAAAAGTTTAATTACAGGGCTCGAACTTGACGACGACAATTGCCGTCAGCGAGAGAATCTGGGTCGTTTCGCCCTAAAACCATTGCGAACCCTATGTTGGTTCGTTCTTAATAAGACCAGTTCACCCAGGGTTGGTTCGTTCTAAATCTTATTCGTACCAAGTCTTTTTGCCCCAAAAGTGAGTCGATTCGCCCCAATTATTAACAAATTAACAGCAGGGTTTATAATTATTAAATAACATGAATATATCGACATTAGTTATTTAAACAAGATAGAAATACTATAGGTAGTACTAAACCAAATAACTTCCGGCTGGGTCAAAGTGCGAGGTGCACCGAACTTTTGATAGAGAAGTGAACACCACAAGTCCTGTGATTGGTTATAAATGTGAGTGTATTGGTTGTAAAAAATAATAGTTTCATCTGGGTAAAAAAAAATTGCAATTTTATTTCATCTAGTACCAATGTGTCAAGTAGCCTTGTGCTTGAAACATGTATGGGGTACCTGTAAAAAAAAGTACTCGAATTTTGTGCGAAACTAGGGTAGTCATAGACGCTACCCGTTATCTCAGAAACGAGCAGCTTGACCCCCCTTTTTTTCTGATTCGTTTTAAGTGTAAGGGGTGGTAGTATTTATATCCGTGGCATTTATGTCGGTTGATACGTTACAGGTAGGAGTTTTAGCCACATATGTTACTATTGTTGTCTATGGGATTTGATTTGGTAGTATACACCCTATAGCACATATTCAGTGCATAATAAAAAATATTATGATTTTGTCATTTTATTTAATTAAACTATACTGGTTGATAAATTAGCCATCTCTCGATCATGCAAGTTCACAATGACCTTGACCTTGACAATAATCTCTGTACATGGCTCTGAATGGAGTTTGAATCAAAGATGTTCGGGTAATTTTGTCATTTAAAAATAGTTTTTTTCAGTAATTAATCAAAAATAAATGTGTTAAAGCTGCATGATTATTCCAGATATCACAACTATTAAAACCTCCAACTACAGTAGTCTATAAATAAAATATAGTCAGGAATATTGGTGGCTGCCAATAGTTTTGATGGTTCATTATGAACATCAGTATGGCCGATGGATTTGAAATTCGCACACCTGGTAACTTGAAGACACCCACACCCAGCATACAGGATTTACTCCCAACACTAATGTTCAGGACATTAAGTCATTACTTCATACAGGTACAGTCATGTTTGTGTTTCCTTCCTCAGACAGTGTATTTTTTTAATACTGATATTTCTTTGATGTGCCTGTTAAGGTCTTCATAATCTAGGGGTCAATCAAGTACATGTGTTTTAATGGAATTCTTTAAAGGGGTAGAGGTACTCTGACTATCTTTGTTGTCTCTACATATATACCTGAGTACACACACCCAACTGAAAGTAAATATCTTCAGGAGTTTTATTTTAAAACATTTTGTTGTTTAATATGACATATTGCATTTGTACAAAACTATATGCAATATATATGCTTTTTGAGGTGTACATTATATTAGGTTGCACTGTAGAAACAACAGTTTCAGTGAGGTTGTCAGTATATGTCAGAATACACCAGATCCTGGTTGTCATAAAGACACATAGCTGGACACTTTTTGAAAAATGTATGTTATCAGTATAGGTAGTACTAAACCAAATAACTTCCGGCTGGGTCAAAGTTCGAGGTGCACCGAACTTTTGATAGAGAAGTGAACACCACAAGTCCTGTGATTGGTTATAAATGTGAGTGTGTTGGTTGTAAAAAATAATAGTTTCATCTGGGTAAAAAAAAATTGCAATTTTATTTCATCTAGTACTAATGTGTCAAATAGCCTTGTGCTTGAAACATGTATGGGGTACCTGTAAAAAAAAGTACTCGAATTTTGTGCGAAACTAGGGTAGTCATAGATGCTACCCGTTATCTCAGAAATTAGCAGCTTGACCCCCATTTTTTTCTGATTCATTTTAAGTGTAAGGGGTGGTAGTATTTATATCCGTGGCATTTATGTCGGTTGATACGTTGCAGGTAGGAGTTTTAGCCACATATGTTACTATTGTCGTCTATGGGATTTGATTTGGTAGTATACACCCAATAAAACCTTTGAAACCCCCCCAAAAAACAACAACAAACCTGCAAAAAAAAGAGAAAGAAATTAATTATGAGTTTTTCGTTTGTTTTGCCCCCAGTTAATAAGTAAGCTAAATAAATCTTTATATGTGTTTGCTTTCTGTCTTTGGCAATCTAGCTGTTTACTTTCTGTCACCTGGAACTGGGCGAAATCAGACTAGGCCTACTCACCTATTTTATGTGTACGTTGTGAGGGCAGTGTAATATATATTAAAAAAGATGGAACAAATAAAAATGAAGAAAAGAAATGTTTTATTTTCAGCAGATGTTTCAACCTGAAAAGAAAAGAAAAATTAATTAGATCTGCTCGAATTTTAGTATAAATTATCCGCATATTACTATTAGATAAAACTCTGTGGTTATTGACGGCAGTGTGTAACCCCCCCCCCCCAAAAAAAAATCCCGATATGTATGATAAAGCAATGAATAAATGTTTTTATTAACAAAAAAAAAGAAGGGCAAAACGACCCTACATGGGGGGCGAACCGACTCAGTTAAAGTACGAATGGACCCGGGTCAAAACGACGCAGGCGATCTAGTAACGGGGTGAAATGACCTGTTACCTCGGCGAGATATAAACTGCCATTGGTTGGGGTCGTCACTGATTGCACTTTTATTGCCGTCGGTAAAGCTCCTCACAGATAGTAAACTATATAAACCTGTATGAACATTACTTGCCAGTATTTAACACAGGCTTTTGGGTTCTGGTTGGAGTTAATGGGTGTTTAGTTAGTACCACTCGATGGAACGAGCCATGCGCGTACCAGGGCTCGCACTGTCAGTAGCCAGATTAGCCATTGGCTAATTTTTACAAAAAATGGCTAATAAAATTCGACAGTGGCTAAAATTTTAGCTAAGCCATTTTCTATCTTCTGATGTGAACAAATGGTTACATAATCTATCCATCACCTGAAATATAGTAAAAATACCAAATATTCAATTAGCGTAATTAATAGCAATCTCGCGACCGGTATTGAGAAGCAGTGTCATCCAGAATACAGCATAATAATGTTTGCTTATTTTAATAATCAAAGTTATTAATTTTAACAGCAACATCAGAGCTGTCGCTAGGATTTTTTGTTTGGGGGGGGGCAACTGAGTAGTTAATAGTCTAAAACTCCTTAAACAGTTAAGAAGAGAATTTTCTTTAAGTTTCTATAATGCTTTCCGGATTTTTTTTCGGGGGGAGGGGGGGGGGGGGCAACTGCCCCCCTTGCCCCCCAACTAGCTACGGCCCTGAACATGTATGAAAGCAAAGTCTGAAAGATCTGTAGCTTGTTATTTTAACTTTGTAAAGTCTTTGAACCAAAGTAATAAAAATGGACCAACAATGCGTGTCGGTTTCAATATACATGCAAGTTCAGGGCCACAAGACAAGTAGGCTGAGTTCAGCCAGACCAAGCAAAAAAAAACAACGTCCGCTAGACTGGTTTATGCTTCACATTAAACCCAATGTCCACATCAGGAACCAATCACATAGCGAACGTTAGGAAAACTTCCGTTGGCTGCTGTCAGTGTGCATATAATAGGTCAAGCTTGACAATCAGCCGAGACTGTTGCACATGTCAAGATACATCATTGTGGATATTAAACAATACGATTACTAGCCCGAGTACTCTGACTGTAAGAGAGCTAGATGGACATTTGAAAGGTTATACGCTCTCATTACAGTCAGAGACCAAGCTATGTAATTTTCTTTCAATCGCTGCCCACGAAAGAGTAGTCAAAGGTTCTCACTCTAATACCACAATAATCCTATGTTTGACATCAAATACATTTACATCAATCATTTTCGAGTTCCTTGATTTAAAATCAGATATTAATCATTGATACACACACTACAGAAAAAAAGCCAACAGCACCCACATTGAGCTAAGCTTCGGCAAACTTCAGACAGCAGAATTCTAAGTTTGCCAACGTATATTGTCACGTAGCGTCACATGATCGCCCACTCAGCCATTCCATCTATCTGGGGCCGTCTCATACAATAATACGACAAGTGCCTGACAATCACCCCCCCAAAAAGTTTGTTTTGTTTAACGACACCACTAAAGCATATTGTTTCATTGGATGTCAAATATTTTATCATAGTGTTATAGAGAAAACCTGCTACATTTTTCCATTAGTAGCAAATGATCTTTTATATGCACCATCGCACAGACAGGATATCACATACCACAGCCTTAGCTGAAAAAGATGCATTTTCATATTCATATATAAATATTCAGTACTGCATAAAACAATTTTGTCTAAGACATTTTCATTATGGCTAATAAAAATACCTTTTGGCTACAGGTATTTTTGATCCAGGGTGAGCCCTGGCGTATCCTGTATTGTCGTAGAATATACATTTTCACAGCATTTTGCCGCCCTGCTTTCGTGTTATACCCCCCTTTAATGTTTGACCACTCCCCTTTATTTTTCTGCGTCCTTCTTTATTTTTCCGCATCCTACTATAATTTACAGCACCCAGCTCTGCTATTTCAAAATGTACACTTTTTTTACCCTAAAAATCGTCAATCGGTCTGCACACTGAACATCAAAGAAACAAGCTGCAATGTGTACGGAAACACAATTGATGAAAAACTTCAGTAGCTTATGACAGTTATTGTTACGTAATTTAACTGTATTTTCAACACTCTATTGCACATTACCAATATCCATTTGTATGTTCGAAACACACAATGAACAATGAAAACATTTAATTTTTATCATTTCGGCAAAAAAAACTACAAAAAAGACATTGAAATGTGTCATGTGATCAGAACAATCATACTGTCTTTTGTGTCCACTGACTCTCATCTGATATTTTGTCATCAATTGTAGATTTAATTGGTCATAACTGGTGATTTTTACTTACTGTTATTTGTTTATTTAGCAATTCCTAATAAAATATTAGAAACTTTTAATTTTGTTAGGCATATCGTTGCTGATGAAAACAACAGACGTGGTAGTGTTCATCATTACAATCATTTATCGTGGGTGCCAAATAATATGTTGTTATTTATATTTAAAGAGCAGGTCAAAACAAATATGTCCTGCTAGGAACAAAAATAACCTGCCAAATGCCTGGAATGAGGAAAGTTTTGGGATGAATCATGAGCTACATGTAATTAGCAGACGAGATAATCGTGCATGCATTTGCCTCTTAAAAAATGACCTATAATTTTGGTGGGATAATTTTGTTTATTTCACCTGTGAGATGTAAACAAATGGATTGCTTTTTTGCAGCCCGTTATTTTGAGCCCTGATTTATGTACACATTTTGTCATGCTGAATACATTTCTTTTTAGAACAAGACGACAGGAAAGGAACTGTTTGATCTTGTTTGTCGAACCATTGGCTTGCGTGAGACATGGTACTTCGGGCTGCAGCATGTTGATTCTAAAGGATATATTGCTTGGTTAAAGTTTGAAAAAAAGGTAAGCCATGTTGATTAGGTCTTTAATAGGCTACTTAGTATTACCTGAATATGTTGTGGTGCTTTCAAACATTTTATAGTCAAAGGTGAAACAAGTTAGATGTCTGGAAGCATTATATACTTGTTGTTTACATACACAGTAACCTTTAACAAAAGTACAGTGTAGGAATACAATTGTTTAAACCTATGATACATTTGCACCACATAGCTCACTAGATATAGATAACACTTAATGATGGAATAGAAATAAAATCTTAGTTTGATGAAGCCATTTAATGTATAGGCTTACATATTAAGCATATTGTCTTCTGTAATTTAGAGCACTGATTACCCGTTACCTTTGTCATTAAACATTTTATTCAGTCCATTCCAATTAGTACTCTTGATTTCTGAATACCACATGCGCAATAGTTTACATACGTGTATATGTTTTAAGCTATTCATTCTCACATATTTACTTGATTATACTAAATCAGCAGGACATAATAATTATGCACAACCTGTCTTGAATACATCCACCGGGGAGTCTCAGCAGATATGCCCAAAATAGTCATGCTTCTCCCTTCAGTGGATGTAAGTACGAGTCTAATGGTTGATTGATTGATTGATTGATTGATTGATTGATTGATTATACTAAATCAGCAGGACATAATAATTATGCACAACCTGTCTTGAATACATCCACCGGGGAGTCTCAGCAGATATGCCCAAGATAGTCATGCTTCTACCTTCAGTGGATGTAAGTACGAGTCTAATGGTTGATTGATTAATTGATTGATTGATTGATTATGCACAATATAACAACATTTGTAATGAATACTTCATCTGTATTTGAATTATTTCAGGTACTGGACCAGGACGTAGGAAAGGAGATTCCCATTCAGTTTTTATTCCTGGCCAAGTTTTACCCGGAGGACGTGAGCGAGGAGCTCATTCAGGAGATCACGCAGCACCTGTTCTTCCTGCAAGTCAAGCAGTCGATCCTCGACATGGACATCTACTGCCCTCCAGAGGCCTCCGTTCTGCTGGCTTCGTACGCTGTCCAGGCCAAGGTGGGGCAGTCTCACTGTCGTCTCACAATAAATCAAACCTATATACTGTAATATATTTAAAGGAATCGTCACAAGTGTTTTTTAGTATGTGAAATATCAGTATTTGTCAAGGCTCTGCTGAGACAAATTCCGATTAATTAGACGAGGTTGATATTTTACATATTAAAAAACACAAGTAGCAAATTCTGTTTATCCTATAACACTTATAAAGTAACATTTTAATTCAATATTTGGTAAAGTTCTGAAGTCGCCTCACCAGTAATATGATGTCAGACACTTTAAATCTCATCAAAACGTTACGCTCAGGTATACAAGTCTTTTGCTGTAAACAAATAACCCATTGACAGCAAAACATTATTAATCAAGTTAATAATGATATATATCACATGGGTTTATAACATGGATATTATGGGTAAGTTATAGAATAATAACATAATACAATTTAACTAACATACTAGCATATTGGATAATCATATACAAGGAGACTGTCGCTTAAAATGGTATAGTTTTAGAAGAAAATGCCCTAAAAACTAAACAAAAAAAAAAATCAAAATACTTTTGAAATATGTGCCTGAAAAAATTGTTAAAAAGTGATTCATTTATACAAAATTGTATTCAGCGTATACTGATTTAATAGGGTTTAGCAAGTTTTGGATAATTTAACTTTTTACAGGATAACAGGCCTCCAGATTTCATAGAAACTATTTTTTCCAGTAGTGTGTAGCCAAAATCCCAGAACTGAAAGTCTGTTACCTGGATGTAACATAACCCACCATTACTGTAATTACTGAAAAACGGTTTCCCCATGGTTTCCAGTGATCATAGGGCACAGAACAAAAATTTAAATAATAAAAAATCTCATAAATTTGAAATCCTGAGATCTGGGATAAGCTTGTTTATGCATGTATTTCAGTTATTTACAGTCATTTTTTCCCAGTACAAAGACATTTATTATCACAGATTAATTTTATTAAATTAATTAAATGTGATCCTTTCTCAGTATGGTGATTATGATGAGTTCACGTACAAGCCTGGGATGCTGGCAAGTGAGGACTTGTTACCCCAGCGAGTGATTGACCAATACCAGATGACACCCGAGATGTGGGAGGAACGAATCAAAGTGTGGTACGCTGACAGGAGGGGCATGACACGGTAATACACTTTTACCCGGATGATAAAATATTTGTTAGGTCGACTCAGAATATGTCAAAAGTGCTATTTCATGGCACTTTAATGTTAAGTGATATAACCAGATCAAAACCCGATAAGAAGGCAAATGTATTGCTTGGATATCTAGTCTGTGCAAGGTTATTAACAAACCAAAACTGAAAAACTAATCTGATAATGAGGCAATATTCTCTGCTCATAGTTTTTAAATTAAATATATATTTATAACAACAAAAATGCCAGTTTCATTTGAGATTAAATATATATGATTTGTTTGTGGTATTTTGGCAAAATATAACCCGGGATATCTGTTGCAAAAATACTTTGTGTCGATGCATTTTTGTTTTAATTATTTTTAACTTTCTATTTTTACAGGGATGAAGCAGAAATAGAATACCTAAAAATAGCACAAGATTTTGAAATGTATGGTGTGAATTACTTTTTAATAAAGGTTGGTGACATTTTATCTGCATTCAGAAAATATGTGCGTTAATAATGTCAAATATCAGATGTAACTATATTTTTTAACATGCCAAAACATTTGAAAAATGAGTAGATAATATGACAGTTATTGTGGTGAAACACTGTTTATTTTATTTAACATTTGAAATACCTACCAGAAGGTCTGTTTCAGCCAATATGAAAAAATATATCTGAACATTGTTAAATAATATGCCTTTGCTAAAATAATTCATTGTTTTTCTTTTTTTCTTTTTTTAAATGTCAATATTAAATCACAATTTTATATTTGTTTCAACTGTTTTTGTTTTTTCTAAAAATAATTTTACATTATTTTAAACTATTTCAGAACAAGAAAGGAAGCGATCTTTGGCTTGGTGTTGATTCAATAGGAATTAATGTTTATGAAAGAGACAATAAACTAGCTCCAAAAATAACATTTCCATGGAGTGAAATTAAAAACATTTCATTTAAGGACAAAAAGGCAAGTATTATCAATTTAATGTAATCAACTTTATGGGGTATGATGTTTAAACATTTTTTATTATTGATTACATATATGTTAGTCTTTATTCAAAGAATAAATAAGCACAAAGACAAATTTACCCCTTTAAAATTTTAACAATCTTTTCTTAGAAACATGGCACTGCTTGTATAATTGTAGTGTATCACCCATTTTGGGAGCAAGATGTCACTCAGTGGCAAAGAATTAGTCTGAGGTGATTAAGTACTAGGAACCAAACACTGAAGTTTTATAATGTCTCTTTATCCATCTGCATATGTGCCAAAACCCAAAAAAAAGTCTCACCAAAAAAAAAAACTAATGTCAAAAGTTTTACCTTTAATGAGAAGGCTTAGAAACAGCCAGCTGTGTTTTGCATGTTAAGTATTAACAGTGATCTCAGTATCTCTGTCTGTTCAACATACTTTACAAATAATGTAATTACTTTTTGTTATTATTTCAGTTTCTTATCAAAAATGTTAAAAAAGGAGCCAAAGATTTCTCATTTTATGCACCAAAACTTAGGATAAACAAATTGGTAAGTAAGTTTCAAAATGGAGACATAATAGCTTCAACTCTAGTGAAGAACTCCTTATATTTAACTTTTACTTTAAAAAGTCCTTAAATTTGGTTTGAGATATTTTACTGAAAATCTTGTAACCAAGTTGTTTTTAGTGAACAAAAATGTCAGTCTATAGTATTTCTTAATATACTAATGTTATGTTTTAGTTTTAAAGTTTACTTCTGGTGAAAAGACTGGTTAAAGGAATGCTTGCGCAAGACTTTTGGACTGGTATGCATATTCAATGATATATAATGCACATTGTTGATTAATATCAACAAATATAATCTTATAGTTAATTAATAAAACAGTTATGTGTGATGGCTATTATATATAATGGGCGCAGCCATTTTTTACCATCCCAGTGAATACACCCTCTGGCGAGCTGGTGGTTATATAATACTTAACGTGTTTGTCAGGAATTAGTCTTAGAACTGAAGAAACAAAATGTACCTGATTTTTGCAGATGCATCGCAGTGTTCTGTAATAATATCCATCCCAGACACACAAAAAATATGTGCCTGTTTTATTAAAATCACAGGGTATTGTGTGATAACCGGCCACCCCTAAAATGGTAATGCACATTATCAGCCGTCCTGCTTTATTACTTTAAATAATTCTGTAAAACCTTTGATTAAGTCTAAAATTACAAAACTGATCAATTACGTAGTCCCAAAGAAAAGAAAATTATCAGTTGGGTATCGTGAGTGATCATTTTTGCTCCATAGGTCTAATAATATGCATTTTTTCTTTGGATTTTTTAAGAGAGAAAAATACTATAACCCCATTTCGTTCTATTAATTCAAATTGAAATATATTTAGTTAAATAGTTTATTATATTATCAAGTCATTTATGTTGTTTTACAAGTCAGGTTGATAAAAGCGAAGCACCTTGTCATAAATGACTGCGTTTGTTTACACTGTGCATACAGGAGTAGGTCGGAGCTGACATCACCTCACTGCAAGCTATAATTCTGTACGCACTGGAAACAAAAGAAAATGGCTGCCCCCAGTTAGCAGGAATAATCATGTTTTTTTATTAACTATAAAATTATGCATTTTTCATTTGTTAAAGTGTCAGTATGTATTGGTGATCCGGGTATGCATCTTACCAACATGCTCATGTTTGAGTTTACTGTCTCTTTAATATTGTTATAGTACTTGTTTTTGATTAGTGTTTACATTTGACAGATATTGGAGCTGTGTGTTGGTAATCATGAATTGTATATGCGGAGACGGAAACCGGATTCAATGGAAATTCAACAAATGAAAGCTCAGGCTAGGGATGAAAAAGTCAGAAAACAGGTACCTGTTTCAGATTAAGAATTAAAAACTAATTTCTGTTAGTTATGATTTCATTTGCATTATCAGTTTATGAAAGGAAGTCATTTTTTTCAAATATATAATACAAATTACCATCAAGTGTATGTTTGTAATATCAATAATTGTTTGGGTTTTTTTAGTCATGTGTGGTTACATCAAATTTTTTTTTAACTTTGGCTGTAATGTTGTTGAATTCTTTATTGAGCAACCAATACCTTTATTTATTTTACAGCTGGAAAGAGCCAGGTTAGCCAAAGAGAAGCAGCTACGAGAGGAAGCCATGCGAGATAAAGAAGAGTTGGAAAGAAAATTTGTTCAGTTACAAGAAGAAGTTAGATTGTCACATGAAGCTTTAGTAAGTGTTGACACTTAATTTTTAACTTAAGAATGGTGGTCTTAATACACTTCTCTGGAAGTGTCAGATACTTGTAAATCATGTTCTGTGAACTAAATACTACAACCAGATACAGTGATACCCACTAAACAATTTTATATGGCATCTTCTTGGGAATTTTATTCAGCTATTTTTCATACCAGACAGTGCTCCGCAACTGGTGTAACAAAGGACGTGGTATGTATTATCCTGTCTGTGGGATGATGCATATACAAAAATCCCTTGCTGATAATTGCACTGGCAGGTGCAAGGGAGCACCAGCAGCCTGATTGAATCGGTAGCAGGCGGGTGGGGGTGGTGCTATGGAATTTGAATGGAGCCGTTAATGCCAAAGAGAAAGTGGTGCGCAATTTTGATGAGGAAATTTTGGCGCAATTTTGAACGGTCGGTCAAAAGGTAAATGGTCGAGCTAGTATAGGTTTTGAATCGAGAGTAGCTCGTTAGTGGATCGAGAGTAGCTCGTTAATTATAGACCTTCATTAAACTCCAGTAGTTTCAAGTTCCTTTTATTAGTCCCCTACGGTCCAACCGGAGGGGACTCTAGGTTTTATCTCCATCCTTCTGTCTGTCTGTCCATCCATCTGTCTGTCTGTCCCAAATATAGTTTTCCGAATGTGTTTTTTTAGAATGTCTTGAGATATTCACCTAAAATTTTGTGTATAGCTTAAACATGTACTGTTAAGATCAAGTTTGACTTTCATGACAATTTACCCATTTATGACAGAGTTATGGTCCTTGAACTTAGGAGATATGAAAATTTGTTTACCAGAATTTTGTGATGCAATGCCTGAAGATATTGAGATGAAATTTTGTATATAGCTTTATCATGTACTGTTACAGATCAAGTTTAACTTACATGATAATTTACCCACTTTTCATAGAGTTAGGAGATACAAAATGTTTTGGGTCCAGTAGTGGACATGTATTGCTTTAGCAGTACTCTCAGAATGCTTGTTTTTATTTTTCTCAATTTACATTTAAATAGCATACAATGTATCATTCAAACATGCTGTCCTGGGCATCTCGGCTCTCTATGGTCTCTGTCCAGGACGGGTTAATAATTAGTCAAATAGAAGTCGGTATACTTGTTGACAGCTGAGATAAGAAATGTACATATGATGTATTACTGTGATATTGACATAGTTTACTTGTTGCTAGCAGAGATAAGTAATTAGTATATTGATATGAATTTAATTGAGTTTTATTTTTATCAGCTGAGGTCCGAGAAGACGGCTGATTTGCTCGCAGAGAAGGTAAAGATCATGGATGAGGAAGCATCCCTGTTACGGGAGAGAGCACAAGAACAAGATAACGAAGTCCACCGGATCAAGTTGTCAGCCATCAAGGTAGAGATCCTCCATGTTGAATGTTTATTTATGCACTTCTCTTTGTCATTCGGTAGATTATTACAGTGAAATCTGTCTAAACCGGATGATGCTGGGGACCTAATATTTATCTGATTTAGATGGGATCCGGTGTTTAGAAGGTTGCATTGTAGAATTTAGAAAGTTCGTGACCATGAAATGTGGCCAGTTATGACAGGATTCTGGTTTGTTCAGGGTCTGGTTTAGACAGGTTTCACCGTATATAGTAATATTGGAGAGCAGGATAGGTCAGAATATGTTGAGATACTTTCTTTTTATAACAGTAAACTTCACTGTAACTTGATGGTTGCTATCTGTTAAGCATACTACTGAATCTAATTCAGTAATTGTATAGGGTGGTCTTTGCTGAAGGTAGTCTTTTGCCAGTGTATAAAATTAGTGCTGTCAGTTGACGGAATATATATATTTTTTTAAACTTTACTCGTTACAAAAGTTACTGGACCAGGTCTAAAATGGCTGTAGGCAGGCTCAAATTACCAAAGATTAACATTTTGTCTATGGTGAAAATATTTTAAAATGGCTGTAGGTAACAAATACATGGGACGAAAGACTAACTGCCGAAGTTAGGAATAAATTATCGTGACTTTTTATGGAAAAGAAATGAGTAAATAAAGAAGTTGTCAACATCTGGTAATGCCTGATAAACCGAAAGACCACTCTTAAATTATTTAACGTTTATGTAGAAAATAATTTTGGTTTGGTTCAAAACATTAATTGTTTAAATACATGTGTTCAGATAATTGCTGTTTTAAAATAGTTACTGTTCAGATCATTGGTAATTTAGTGTATATGTCCAGACTATAATAATTTCTGTAGTTCAGTTGGACATTAAGGTTACGGTCATTGGTAGATTAGTGTAGATGTTCAGACTAATTAGTGCAGTTCATTGTATTGCCAGCGATATCGCCTACAAAAGCCTTTAATGGATGATAATTTGTTTTATAGACCGAGGAAGAAAGAATATTAATGGAACACAGAGCGCGAGAAGCTGAACAAATTGCTTCCAAGCTGCTGGAAGAGTCAGAAAGAAGGTATGGCTGGTGGTGTCTGCATTGTGGAAATTTAATGATTATTTTTGTGCTAGATATGCTTTGAATATCAGACTTAATATTTGTTTATTTTAGATTTATGTTTTTCATGTTATGTATTCCTATGTACGTTATATGTCTCAGATATATAAATAGATATAATTTACATGTAATTTACATATCTTGTCTGAAATAACATGGGGAACAGTATAAAAATAATTAATACACAGCTTGACAAATATGACTAAAATAGGCATTTATTTTGTATTTTGTCTGCTTTCTGCCCACTTTCCTGGAGTTTGTGAAGTCAGTATCAAATGAACTCCATAACTTTCATACAGGATATGCAACATAGTAACAATTGAGCGAAGATGTGTATAAAAAAACATGGCTGGATTGTATGCATTAATTACAATGCTGATTATTTTGTACGATATGAAAAATAATGTGAATAAGTAGAATATATAAATGATATTATCAGAATTGATTTTTGTGGTGTTTTTAGTTATGTGGTGGTGTGTTAAAAATACACTGATTTGTGTTATCAATGGGGTTTTTTCTGCTTCTTTATTACAGGGCGAAAGAGGCTGATGCAATGAAGGATGAATTATTGAAGGCACGCATTGCAGAAAAATTTGCTAAAGACAAGCTGTTAGATTTGACCCGACCTGAAATCAACTTTGGTATAGGACATGTATGTTGTATTTGCTACATACTGGGATATATTTGGGTTATGTGATATGTTACTAAAAGTAGTTGTAAGTCACATAATGTATCAAGGGCTGACAACCTGTACTGGTTATGCCCACTCTTTGCGAAAACGAAAGTAGTCCACAATTTAACTTGTTTGTTAAAACTAGATTTGTGATGCAGATGGGGCATGTATGTAATAGGAGTGAGGCAGAGCTCTATAACTGGAAGAAATGAATAATAAATAAACTCTGCAAGTTGAATGATGATCAATCAGTTAGTGCTGACCAACAAACCAACCAACCAAATGATCTGTGTGCACTCTCTGCTCCAGAACATAGTGAGGCACCAGAACTCCTGAGCTTGACCTTGACACATAACCTTACTGTGGATTCGAAACTGCATTTGCTAACAGCTGAAAACTAATTCTTGTCGCACCAGTATGCGAGGTAGTGTAGGATTTGAAAATGGGAATACGTACACAAATATGTTCTTGCCTGTTAGAAATGTATAGGAACATGTTCTCTGCACCAGAACAGAGTTTCGAATACACAGTTTGAGTATAAGGGAAATGTAGTCATAATTCAGCAGTGTTGTCCCCAGGTCAGTGATAATTCACATTGATCAGAAGATGGAAAGACAAACACCAAACAACAGCAAAGTTAAAATTTCAAGAAGGATGTGGATTGTGTTAAAACAAATTTTTATTATATTAACACTCTTTTCAGGGTTTTACGCAATTTTCTGGTTTAAGTCCAGATCTCACCAGTTTGCGGCTTGGATCAAGATCTCTGTCAACAACAGATAGTTCAATGGGCTTAGGTTGTGATCCAGTGATGGGTGATATGGATCAGTTATCACTGGAGATTGAGAAAGAAAGGTTGGTTCTCACAAATAATTCCGAACTTTAAATTGTCGAAATTATAATGTAGATAGTATCTGGTAGATGGCAAACAACACCTGTTATTTATCAGTTCTTTGCTATCACTGCTTAGTTGTGATAGTACTACATGCACACCTTAATATTCTGTAAATCAATAACCATTGCTTGTGAAGTTTTTTTTAGTGAATTCAGATAACAATAATAAAATAAATGTAAAAAACCCTCTCTTTTTTGAACAGGACATTAAAATATGAATAGAAAATGTGATATTTTTTTCTTTCTGTACTTACTATCACATTTGGCTTTTGAAAATATAACTCTTAACCAATGCCATGGCCTCTGGTTTCTGCTCTAATGGCAATTGTACACTGTACATTTAGTATGTGTTTTTCAGCCAACGTGTAGTTTATCATTTCCAATATTGCATCCAATAGCCGATGTATTTTTTATGCTGGGGTGTCATTAAACATTAATTCATTCATTCATTTCCACTATTTTTAAAAAAGTATTGTATACATTTAATTGTGTTTATCATTTAGAGTCGAATACATGGAAAAGAGTAAAAACCTTCAAGAACAGCTAAAAGATCTTAAAACAGAAATTGAAGTGCTAAAGGTGGAAGAAAAACAGACCGACTTAGACAGACTGCATGAAGAAAGTATACAAAAAGGAGAAACGAAGTACTCCACATTGAGAAAGGTATGCACAAGGCCTAAAATATTAAAATAATCTCAAGTCGTTTTAAGTTTGTGAAGCAATATAAGGATTGCAAGCCTCGAAGTTTGTGACAGTAGTTGGCTATAATATATGCTCTCATGGGAAAGTACTTATAAAAGATCCTTGCTGCTAATTAAAAGAAGTAGTATGTATGGATCAGGGTTTTAAATATTTTTATTATTATTAATCAGTTGCCTTGTGGTTAATATCTAATGTCAATGTCAGACAGTTTCTGCACCATCAGTTTGGCTTTAAATAAATATATTTTACCATAATTTCACTTCATATTCAGTTGTTGTTTTTTACAATATTTAGTACAATATTTTCTTAATTTTAAAAAAACATTTGGTAGCACTGTTGCATTAAAACATTTCCAGCATTCTGAAAATGAAAGCATCATGCAACTAATTTATTATTATTGTATGGAGATGCAAAATGATGTTATTCGAATATTGACATCATTCAAATTTACAAACAGCTGTATTATTCGTGTGCTTAGTCATAATAAAAATAAACACACAAAAACACAATTCCCCCACCCACAAAAAAACAACAACCTGGTTCTGCTTACCCCTGTCAAAATAGTTCTGAGCAGAAAGTGATGTTTTCATGTACATTTCGGTATGTTTTTATTTTTCATAATTTTAGAAAAAAATATTAAATTTAAGTTTAAAAAATTGGTGGGGAAGAGAAAAGTCTGATCAAATATAACATTTTAAGTAAGGAAATGTTTTATTTAACGACATACTCGATACATTTTATTTATGGTCATATGGCGTTGGACATATGGTTAAAGACCACACAGATATTGAGAGAGAAAACCCGCTGTCACAACTTCGTGGGCTACTCTTTTCGATTAGCAGCAAGGGATCTGTTATATGCACCATCCCACAGACAGAATAGTACATACCACGGCCATTGTTACACCAGTTGTGGAGCACTGGCTGGAATGAGAAATAGCCCAATGGGCCCACTGGCAGGAATCAATCCTTGATCAATCGTGCATCAGCCGAGCGCTGTACCATTGAGGTATATCCCGCCCAACACTTTAAGTAATTACCATTGGACATGTTATATTTAGTGTGTACAAAGCCAAAACGATGGTGTCGTCAACTGTAATAGCTTCCTAACTAAACATTGAGTGGAGGGATCTTTGAAAGATTATTTTGTTTCACTTTCTAGACACGTACAGAAGTTCTGTTAAATAGATAATAGGATAAAGCCGATATCCTACATCATTAACTAGTAAGGCTGCTGTTCTGTTATTTCAGCTACATTATATGATGACCTAGAGGTCAAATGAGCAATTTTGTAATGTAGCTATGCATGTGATGTCACGTGTGACGTCAAAAGTCATGATCTGCTAGTCTACATTTATGACTTTGCTTTAATCGGTCATCATAATCAGCCAGTAGAAACAGTGGCTGCAGGATAAATTACTCTTTTCCATATGATAATTAAAATATTTTGCCTGTGTTTGGGAAAACATTTGTGATGATAATATTTTATGATGATTTGTTTGGTGTGTTTTGGTTATTTGATCTACTATTGTTTATTTGATCTACTATTGTTAACCTCCTCAGTTTTCTTTATTCAGATATTACATAACTGGATTTTTATCTTTCAGATTGGATCCAGCACTTCCAATGCCCGAGTTGCCTTCTTTGAAGATTTATGAAACAAAGCAAAACAGAATCTGAGAACAACTCTAGAGTCTTTCAACAGAATGTGATTTCTGCAATAAACAATAACAGGAAAGTAACAGCAGTTGATGTGGAAGCAGATGAGAGTTCAACTGAAACACCTTTCTGTGTGCATTCAGAACAAACCGAGCGTACAAAAATACTGATGCCTTAGGAGAGTTGTAGTTCTTCAGCATAGCAGATGCAAAGTAAAGTGCCAAATGTTTCATAGCAAAACTAGATCAGCTTCAAAGTTGCTAAGTTTTCTCATGTATGTATTTACTGCTACCTGACAGTGTAACATAACAATACCAGGGTCCCATTCCACAAAGCGATCTTAGCCCTGAGATCACCTTAAGTGCATAGCTACCTTATGCACTAAAGTGATCTTAGTGCTAAGATCACTTCATGGAACGGAGTCCAGACAACCAAGTTGTATTGCTTGTTAGACATTTTTTCTGTATATTATGAAATGCAACAAACATAAATGGTGAAGCCAGAGTATTTCCCTATTGGTATTAAACTACAGTAAAGTACTCTTACAACGAACTGGAAGAAACCCTGATGGTTAGTTCATTATAGCAGTAGTTTGTTGTACACTTTTGTACAACTTGGTTATCAATGTATAGGAAGATAAAACGCGACTTTACGGTCAGTTTGTTCTATGAAGTAGTTCGTTCTGAGCATGTCCGTTATAAGTGTACTTTACTGTAGTTGTAAGGGTCATGCTCCACACTTGCTGCCATTTAAGCTCTCAGTAATCATACTTAAGAGTGTGCGTACTGAGGTTACAGAATCCACAGTGCCTTCTAGTAATAATTCAGTTCAATGCGGGGTCATACAGTCAAGAGACACCTCCAAAATCAAACTTGAAAGTGGGTCAAATTCGTGGGTGGTGGTGGTTTGGGAAGGTTGGGGGTTGGTGGGGGGGGGGGGGGGGTATATGTGGGCTACACCTCATTGAGCTTAACAGTAGCTGGGACTTGAATCTTTTACCCACCAGTCTAAACCTAGCTGATCTGTCCACTGTAGTACAGAGGCTGTTATTTCTCAGATTTTTTTCTGTGTAGAAAAATGGTCCAGAATTTTTTTCTTTTTTTTTTCTTTTGTAATTTTATGCAGAGTAGACCGACTGGTAATGACTGGGGCCTAACTAAAAATCCTCCTCTTAAGCAACATCACATCGACTCTGCAACTCTTTTTACACTGCACTGTGAGGTAGCAAAATTGCAAGAATTTAGTCAATTAGGTTCATGATTTAATACTGTCCAGTTTTAGCAATCTCTATGGCAGCTTTATGCAAGGTTTTCAAGGAGCTACATGTATGTCACTGTGACTGAATATCATAGTGAGGTTCAGTGTTAATGTGACCATTGCAGTGAGTGTATTAGCATGAGTGTGAGCCTCCCGGTGAGACAATGAGCTACAACTAGTTGAAAAACTAGCTATTTTTGTAGGCTTTTGTGTTTTGGGTGGGGTTTTTGTTTTTTTTGGTTTTTTATGACAGGTTATGTTCCGAGGATAATGAAAACAAATTTTTTCTTATTCAGCACATTATTTGATTGGTTCCTGATGTGGTTTTACTCTTATTTGGCTGAACTAAGCAAGTTAAATTGATCTCTGGTAAAATTTATGAAAACATCCCACCAAAATGAGAAAAATGATCTTATGATTATTTTCATAAATAATTCTAATAATGCAAAGAAATTCGGCTATTAGTGGATTTCGTGACACATGTACAAAGTATGACAAACACCTTTATTATATATTTTTGACACATCAGAAATATTCATCATTTAGAAACTGTACAGAAAGAAACAATCATAATATCTGTGATAAAATAGCCTTGCAGTGTGCAATTTCTTTTTGATTATTTCAACAACATCCATAAAATGATTTTCAGTTTTGCTTCTTTAATCTTTTAGGATGTGGGGGTTGTTGAAATGAAAGTCAAATAGTTAAAATTAAGTACTATTTATTATTGGTTTGTGAATGTTTCAATCAGGCTTTTTTAATCTCAATTATTACAACTACTGCAGGCAGATTTTGCTTATTTTCAAACATTTCTCATTTAAAATGCTGCTTTTTAACAGCTTTATCATGGATGATGGTTGCTTTTGTTCTTAAACTATGCAGTTTTTGAGACATTGTTGTTATTGTTTTGTCACAGTGTAGATTTTTACTGGCTTTATCCTTCCTGTATTTTGTTATAAATAAAACCATTTTCAAAAGTTGCCTTATTCACATTAAAATGTACATTCTCCCGTACTGCCATAATAAATATAGGGAGGTGGTGATATATCGTGCATGTAAATTATTTTCCGCTGTATTAGAATGCTGTCTCATATTGACATTACCTCTGTAAAGATTATAGGCAGTGTTGCTTAACAATTTGTCGATTGAATTGTGTGACTTGATATATACACTGTTGATACTTTCCTCTTCGGCTTACACTCACTACCATAAACTGTTTTATGAACATTTAAAGTGGGTAGCCTTAGCCAAAAATGGATCAGATAAATATTTTTTTAATTTGTGGCTACATAACTATAATTCAATAAAACATGTCGCTTATGGTAAGTATTTTGCTGGTTGAATAATGTACTACAAAATAAATGTATATATTTTAAGATGTTATAATTTTGTTGGGTTGTAGTAGGTAAGCTGCCATATGACCCTGTATTTAGCACAAGTTTAGACATTTTAAAATATAAAATATGCAAGTTTAGACATTTTAAAATATAAAATATGCAAGATTAGACATTTTAAAATATAAAAAGTGCACATTTTTATACATACATATACATGTAATTGAATCGGATACAGTTTTAGACATTTTAAACTAATTGTTTTTAGCACATGATTGATGTAGTATACTTCATTTAATCGGACGGGTATTTTATTTCAACATACCAAGGTCAGTAGCTTTGGTAATTATAAATATTTGAAATAAAATAGTGTCATCTTCAAGGTGCATGAAATTTGTTTTACAAATAACTAAAAGCAATCGAAGGTACTTGTTATGATTTTTTTTAATATACAAGAACAAGTCCTTTTTAAATTTGGATATGTTAGATGTCCAATTCATCTGTGATAGGGTAGCAGTTACTTGACAGAGGAATCAACAGTGTTACAAACACATTGCATAATGGCATGTAAATACCTGGAAGTTGTTTTTAATGTTTAAAATGGCTCCTTGTATGTAAAATGTATAATATTATATATATATATATTTTTTCATAAAGAAAGTGGAGAAAGCAGAGTTGCACCATATTTCAATGATTCGGTTATACATTGTTTATGGTGCATGTATATTACCAAGTGATGATCAGGATTGTTCATTTGTTTGACAGCATAATTATGTCATTATATATCCCTCCCCCATCCTGAACATTATCAGTTTGTCTACAAACAAATTCATACAAATACAATTACACAGAAAAATATCCAATGGTTTTGTTTTGGTTTTTCTCTTTTTATAAAGTTGAATGTGCTGTAAGGAGCAAATACAAACCTTCTGGACACTTAAATCTGCAATCTTGAGTATATTTTAAAAACAAACATTTTCATCACTTGGACCATCCGCATCCATTTTCTTCCCATAAAATTATTAATTCATCATTCTTTTTTGTGTGTGTGATAAAATGGGGATATAAGTTGCAGTTTTAATGTATGCATTTTATATTTATTAAGTTATCATTAAAACATTTGAAATTCAAACCATGACAAAATCAAAATCTGTTTATTAATGACTAGAAGAAAAACATTTTATTATTGTGGGGAGTATATTTGGTTTATAATATACTGACTACATCACAATTTTAAATATAAAAGTCACTGGTAATCAAACTGCTGGGGTACTGTTAGAACAGATATCCCTTCTTTTTTCTCTTCTTTCTTTTTTGTTTATAATGATGCAGTGGTGCTTGTGATTTCTGTAGTATTACATGGTTAATTTTACATCAGTTAACTAGGCATTGTCTTTATTTTAGTTTATTTTTGATTCAAAAGAATACATTTAATTTAATGTAATAATATAATAATTATAAGTAATATGTTTTTTCATATAGTGGTAGAAATGTATTTTTATTCAAAGGCACAGACCTTAGTTTCAACTGGTAAAAATGGACACTAAGTTTGGATAACATTTACAACAGAGTAAAACAAGAGTCTGTGAAGTTGAAACAGTGAAATACCGTTAAAAATAGACGAAAATTCGACTCCATAACGGTTACTTCTCGGACGCACGTGCGGTTTTAAAAATATAAAAAATGCATTTTGTGGTATTGGAAACACCAGGATGACCAGAAAGACTTCAGTTGTATGGAAATGGATAATCTAAACAATAAAAAATAAGTAAAGTTTGATTTCAGGTGATCATAAACGGTTCTAATAGTGAAATATATGCCTTAGTGTTTAAAAACTGGGGTCTGTCCCTTTAAAAAAGAAAGAAAAAAATGAAATTCTGGTCAGTGATTTATTTTTCTTAACAACTCTGCTGAATGAGAGATTGTTTATCAAGTTTATTTCACATTCTCTCTTACAGCAGTAAGACTGTATTATAGGTCATTGTGACATGTAAATCATACCGTATATCATATTTCATTGAAGTGCAATACATTAATTTTGATCAAGATGTTCATTTGTGTATATTGATGTAACTGAAACACAGAATCATGCAGTTTTAAATTGCATGTGTCGTATGTTTGGTGCCATACTTTTCTTCCACATGTTTAAAAGTGATCATAAACATAGACATTTTTTCATTCTTCTACTCATCAAGAAGTGTAATTGTTCAATATGTGTGTCATTCCACATTTTTCAGAACACATTTCCATCCCACAGCTACAGATTATATAATTATGCTTGCTGTATGCTACGGGGATGAATTTTAGTGAAGATTAGTATGGCTAAAAGTAAGTTCTTGTTTAGTGTTGTGTTTGCTTATATTTTTGTCAAAGGGTAGTGGTGCTAACTAGTACTTAATACTATTTGCAGAGTTTGCATCTACATTGAATTTTCTAATGCTATTTTATCAAGTGTTAAACATGACAGAATTCATCTTAGATTTGTAAATAGTTTCTTTGCACCCCTTTTCTTCAGAGGTCTGATGAAGTGCACATATACTTACCGGTATAACAATGTTTTTCAGGACTATTTTTGCCAAATCGTGCATGTTTTCCTGAAGGTTCAACAGTTGCTTTGACAATAAATTGCTACCCGACACCTTATATAATGTGACATAAGGATTGTGTATGATGTGACCTAATTAGTTTGTACATCAGTATCATGACATCTGAATTAAATATTCATTTTCAGTGTCATGGTTTGGTATAGAAGTAATAGAGAATGTACAAGGGGGTGCAGATTCATGAAAAATAATTCATGAGCCCTGTAGGGACAAGTTAATTATTTTTCATGAATCTGCACGTCCGAGTGCATTCTCCAATTTAATCCATTATTCATTAAAACAAATTACGTGACTGCTAAATTAACTACTATTTTATATTTTTTCATGAAAATATTGGTTAAAATGGCAAAAAATATTTACAAAACTAATAACTCATAAAAATAGGATCCTTTCAGACCTAACCTGAACGATTCGGCCAGGAAATTGTCAGCAGTGGATGGCTGGCATTAATGCATGATGCACATGCTAAACTTGTAATCTCTGATTTCTGATTTAGTTTCTGACAATCTTTGCTGTCTTCCACCAGAATAAATTACTATCATTAGTATCAGGTTTATAAGACTTAAATTTCATATTTATTTGATGATGCAGATTTTGGGCCTCGTGGGCTAAAGCATTATACTTGTTTACAATGAATACGTTCTGTCAGTAGTGGGTTCGATTCCCTGACCTGAATGCATAAAAAGTGCTTTGTTTCGCAGGTGTTGATTCTTCAAAAATAATCTACACAAAGAACAATAGTGTGGTGTGACAGGTATGGATTAAGGATATATACTCTTAAAAAATTGTAAGGTATATTAGTTGTGGGGAATGGTTATATGATAATAGTGAATTAATTGGGCAAACATTACAACCAATAGTTCAGTATTACAGTAGGTTTTATGACCACCAAAGATCTTGAAGGATGATTGGTGTCATAAGTGAAATTTGAAAGTTGACATTTGTTTTATCAGTAAATCGCAAATTCAAACAATAAAAATAACTAAAAACAAAACAATAACAACTGTATGATCAACAGAATGAAAAAGATTGACAGTAATTAATGGACCTTCCTGGAAATTGTCAAAATCAAGAATGACACCCCACGCACGTGTACGGGACAACTGTGATGCATGTGCAAACAATGAAAGGTGTTTCGGTGTGCTGATAAACAGACCTGAACGTTCTTTACTAGGATGTCTGTGGTCAAAATGTATGTTCGGTCTAATAGTTGATATTAACATTAATATTTCAGGTTCCCCTACTTTTTTTGAAGAGTATATAACACATAGTCCCTACATTGCAGAAAATGCCTACTAAAAATACTGATTCTCTAATTTGAGCCTTCAAAGTTTTTAACAGTTCAGTTAAAAAAAATTTCAGAGTGTAAGAGCAGTAGCTCTTCCCTCAACAATTTAAACTACTAACATCAAAATGTGGTCTCGAGAACATCATCTTTGCAGGCAGGATGTGTCTGGTTGTGATACAAAAACGTCTTTCTCTTTATCAAAATGTCCAAGCGAGAATTCTTTTCAGAATGTCCTCAACTAATATTTTGTATTATTAAATTTTGCATTTTTCATCAGATATGCTATAGTTTGATTTATATAAAAAAAAAAAAAATTAAATACAGTAGGTACATGAAACAAATGCTATAGTTTGATTTATATAAAAAAATTTTTTTTAAATACAGTAGGTACATGAAACAAATGCTGTCTTTTGACTAATAATTTTACAAATGAATGTAAAATAATTTTATCTTCATATGGAGAAATAGACTTTCCAGTTTTCTACATTTATGCAGCTTGATTTAATGACCTTTTGCATGCACATTGATTTACATCTATAGAAAGGTCACAATGCTATTTCAAAGGTAATTTATCTTAAATTTGTACTAATTATAGTAAAACTCTTATACTCTTGTACATGTATATGCTTTAAGTTTTCCTTTCCTCCCTCCTATCTTTACCCCAGTCTATTTCAGCAAAATGTGAGAAAGTTCAAAATCTTGTTTTATTTATCAGTAATCAAAACTTTGTTAATGTTTTCTTTTGTGGTTGTGTTTGTGACATTTTGATTGTGATATGCAAGACATGTAATAATAATAATAATGTGAGAAATGGTGTTCTGTTGTCATTCCAAAGTGTCGGTTAAATCAATGTTGGAAAGTGACAAAAGGCGCTTAATGTAAAGACCAAATGCACGAATAGGATTTGGCTTTGCATCAAACAACTTCATATATTTGTTATCAAACACTGCATCATATGTTGAATGTTTCAGTAATGATTTTATCTTAGTAGCATACTGCAGAGAAAGCTTTGCACGTCTAGCACCCAAACAAGGTTCGTGTGCATCAACGTACAAGATCTCTACAGGAGATGTTCTAAATGCACCAAGACAAAGCCTGAGTCCCTGGTTGTGTATAGGATCTAGCATCTTCAAGTAAGACTTGCGTGCTGACCCATACACAATGCATCCATTTTCAAGTTGTGACCTCACAAGAGATCTATGCAGACTGAGCATAACCTTTCGGTCTGCTCCCCATTCTGTATTACCAATAACTTTTAAAATATTGAGAGCTTTTAAGCCCTTCTTTTTAACATTTAAGATGGGGCACAAAAGATAACTTCCTGTCAAATATAACCCCCATAAATTTGGTCTCCTCCACAACTGGAATTGGATTTTTGTCTAGAAACAACTGGATCTAAGTGGAGACCTCTTTTCTGGCAGATATGCATACAAACTGTTTTTGACTTTTGAGAATCTAAAGCCATTGTCAGTTGCCCATTAATGAAATTTATTCAAACAAAGCTGCAACTTACGTTCAATGATATTCATATTGGACGATTTATAGCAAATCTGAAAATCATCGATATATAACCAGCAATCCGCACCAGGTATTAAACACTGGGTGATGCTGTTAATTTTCACAGAAAACAAAGTTACAGACAGGATACTACCTTGAGGTACACCCATCTCCTGTGGGTGAATGTCAGACAAAGTCGACCCCACCCGGACTTTAAAAGATCTATCTCTTAAAAACAGATATAAAAACTGGAAGTCGACCTCTAAGGCCCATGCCATGGAGGTCGTTTAAAATCCCAGACTTCCACGTGGTATCGTAAGCTTTCTCCAAATAAAAAAATCACTGAAACCAAGTGCTGATTATAGATGAAAGCTTCCCTACAAAATGTTTCAAATCGAACAAGATGATCAACCGTGCTACATCTAGTAAGCGATTTATGGGATTCAAGATACCAGACAAGTCTACGATTGATCCTTCGTTCCATGATTTTACAAATGCAACTTGTCAAAGTGATAGGGCGATAACTAGTAGGATTAGTTGAATCCTTACCAGGCTTAGGAATAGGAATGATAATTGCTTTCCTCCAATCAGAAGGAAAGTCTCCAGAAATCCAGATGTTATTAAAAATATTCAAAAGAACCATCAAAGATGATTCAGGTAAATGCTTTAATACTGATAATAAATTTCATTTGGTCCTACTGAAGTATCATGGGCTCTACAAAGAGCATCCTGCAATTCCTCCATAGAGAAATGCCTGTTGTATACTTCAGCATTTTCAGATGAAAAATTAATGGACTGCTTTTCAGCTTTAGTTCTGACAGATGTAAATGCATCTGTACTGAAAGCAGAAGATGAATTATGAGAAAAGTTGTCTGCTAATGCATTGGCAATGTCATGATGAGACGTCACATCCATATCACTGACAGACAAATGATGAACTGTATTACTGGATTCCTTACCTTTGATTTTTCAGATCCTATTCCAGACCGATTTCACCGATGTTTGTTAAATCAACTTGGAGATAAAATGTCTCCAAGATGATTTCTTACTCTGTCTGATCTCTCTGCGAGCCTTAGCCTTAGCAATACGATAAGCATCCAGGTTATCCCCAGTAGGTTCATGTTTGAACCTCTCAAGGAACCTGTTTTACTCTTTGAGTGCATCATTGCAAGTATCAGTAAACCATGGTTTATTGAAATGCTTTGGCACTGCCGAAGTCTTAGGAATAGTTTCATCTGCAATATCCTTCAAGATGGAAGTGAACAAAGACATGGGATCATCAGCATCAGTAATGGCAAATTGTTGCAGACGAGTGCTGCACAGATGCTGAAATTGACCCCAGTTTGCCTTTGCCAACTTCCACCTTTGAACCCTTTCAAGCAATGGAGGTCCATCATTCTCCAAAATAATGGGAAAGTGGTCACTACCACAAGGGTCTGAACCAAATTTCCAGGAGAAATCAAGAAAAAATTAAGGACTACAAAGGGTTAAGTCTATAGAAGTGAAAGAACCATTTGCAGAATGAAAATATGTATGACTTTTATCATTAAATAAAAGCAAATAATTTTTGAGAATTAAGTCTTCCAATTGTTTGTTTACCTCTAATATTTACATCCTCACATCCCCACAAAGTGTGGTGACCATTAAAATCTCCCATATTAATAATAAAGGGAGTAGGGAATCACCTTCATATTTTGTTTTACCACCTTGGTGTATTACATCCCCTAAAATTGATTTTGATCTTGTGCATCTGAAGAAAGATCGTACAGATGCTGTTGTGTACAAGCAATTTTTCATGGAAATTCAGGACAAGTACCGTGATTACATTCCTGTGTATACAGATGGATCATGGGATGGGAATTCTGTGGCTTATACTAGTTTTTCCATCAGACACAATACTTTCCATGAGACTGCCTGACTCGGCATCGATTTTTAGTGCTGAAGTTTGGGCAGTCATTAAAGCCTTGGAAGAAATAAAGGATTCTATTGCATCCAAATTTATTATTTTTACCGACTCACTTTTGTGTTTCAAGCTTTACACAGTACAAAGCTGGACCATCCCTTAATTCAGATGGTAATATGAAAGTGTCTTTTTATCCATTGCCAATAAAAATATTGTATTTTGATGGGTGCCCAGCCATGTTGGCATCAGGAGTAATGAAAAGGCAGATTCAGCTGCCAAGTCTGCTTTGGATTTGCCTCATGCCAGGGTTGGTGTACCTTATACTGATTTTAAACATAGTATCACCAAATTTATCTTTTCGACTTGGCAACATGATTGGGACAGTGCGGTTGCGAACAAGCTTCATGCTATCAAGCCAGTCTTGGGAGAGTGGCAGTCCTCCTATAGGCAGTGCAGGAAGGATGAAATAGTCTTGTGTCGTGCTCGCATCAGTCATACCTACTTAACCTATTCATTTATCTTGAAGAAGGATCCTCCAACTCAGTGTGACCACTGTTAGTGTACTCCGAAGGTACGCCACATTTTGGTGGAGTACTTATTTCAAAGAAACTAGAAAAGATATATTTGGACAATGCAATGTGATGGAATCATTTTGATTCAGAACTTTTGTTGCAATTTCTTCGAGATACTTTTATTCTAAATTTTCATTTTATCTATCTGTGGTATTTGTATTTTTGCACAGTTCTTTACACTGTTTTATTTGACTCTTGAATTTTTATTTTGGTGTTGATCATCACTTCATGTTTTGAATTACCATAGTTTACCCAATAGCTGATGTATTTTTCATGCTGGGGTGTCCTTAAACATTCATTCATTCATTCATTCTGTTGTCATTATTTTCATTTCAAATAACATGGTTTCTGTACTAAACAAAAAGAACAGTTTTCTCTGTTTGATATCATTAAGTGGGATGTAACTTGCCTAATGATTGTATTCTACATTGAGTACTATTATCAAAGGCTGTGATGGGTAGATGCAAATCTGTAGCAATTTGCACATTTAAAATAGATCCAATGACTTTTACAAATATGGTCAAACCTACTTATATTCATAGGTCTTTGAGATGGCATCTCATTGGATTGGAGTGGGGTGAGGCAGAGCTGGATTCTGATCATCTTCTGTCATTCTACATCATATTAGCTTATCAAGTTATTAGCTAGTATATTCTTACTAAGAAATAATAAATCCACCTCTAGCAATGGGCAGTTCTAAAGACAATGTATCAAAATGGATCTGCTCCAAATGATTTGTCTTTAACATTCCCTAGTTGTGTGTGCATGGGGGGAGAGGGGTTACCACCCAACCCCAATCCCATGTTTGAGACAATTTGCATTACGGTAAACGGCCACCTGTCCTAAATCACCAAACGTTTCACAACTCCTATATTGAAAAACTTAAAAGTGACTGACCCTAGTTTGTAATATTTGGACTATTGAAATCAGACATTACTTAATAGTTTAGGTTTCCTACATCTGAAGTCTTTCTGATCATCATCTTGTTTCTAATACCACGGAATGCCTGTATCATATTTAAAAAATGTACATGCATGTACCTCTGAGAAATAACGGTTATGGTGATGTGATGTGCTCCAGTGTATTTTAAAGGGCATTTCCCGGTTTCAAGATCATAGACGGTTTCCTTATATTCCAAATGTGCTACAGGATTGTAAATTAACCAAACTTAAGTGTTCATTTTCATGGATTGAAACTACGGTCTCCGACTTTAACACGAAGACAGTTTCTCTATACACACACACACCCTCCCCCCCCCCCCCCCCCCCCCCGGCTTCACTGGATGAAATGAAAATCATTTAAGAAAAAGAACAAACATGTAAAATAGATAATCTGCATATATATTTAAACTGAAATTTGAGAATACGAATATTTGTAAGCTGATACAAGATAATGAGACTACACTGTATACAGACAGACACAAAGTTGCAGCTGATACAAATCAGCATTTTGAAAACTCCACGTACATAAATGTGTATCATACAGCCATGAAAGACGATTGGTTAAATTATAAAACAGATTTTTCACTTCTGTAATCGGTATTTTAGTTTTGCCAACTTTCTACTCACCACTTGCTAACAATTAAAATAATAATATATTAATCAAACACTTATATATAAACTACATAGTGTGTGTGCATGCAAGTGTGGATACATGTGTATATTCAAATTCAAGTCTTTCACAGGCACTTGTATGCATACTAACACACACAAAAGTAATAACCATGTTTGTGTAATACACCTTTCCTGATAATGAAATTCATCTGAAGCCACTTTACCTATAGCACCAGTTAATTTCCAAATAAAGTGCCATATTACAACAACTATATTGTAGGCAATTTTCAGATTAAAGTCGTTTAAGTAAATGTGTTGCCTGATAATGGTATTATTTATGGTACAATGTATAAATCAACCAATATATGCAATATAAAATAATATGAATACAAATGAGTGGCCTTTGTAAGGCTTTAAGTAAAATTGTTAGTTAACAAATTGCATCAGGGGTTGAAATATGGCCACCCCACTGGTTTTTGATGGTCAACATCACCATGTCCATGGGTTGGTAGATTCTTTTTGTCCGCCGTTCACTTGAACCAGCAATTATTCAACATTTATATTCACACATTAGTTAAGTCAGTCATGCTTGGTTCAGCAGGTTTTGATTCGGGCTGGTAGAAATTGTAGCTTGCCAGACTGAATATCTGGCAGGAATTTTAGCCAATTTTAACCCCTGCACATTTTCCTTAAGTATCATGATACATGTATCATGAAAAAAAGTATAGATACATGTAATAGTTAAATTTGTAAAACAAAACATTTTCTAAATTCATGTTGATAAATATATATTGTTTTTTATATACATGTAGATAAATGCTGCAAATCTTTGTCCACTGTAAGCACATGTACCAGTATGAAATATACCTGACAATAAATGTAAACTACAGTCAAGATATGCATATCATGAATACTAAACCACATATGTATGTAATATGTTGAATATAATGAATACAAGTCTATCATATGCAGTACAGTGTGTATATATATATATATATATTACTGTATATAAAACAAATATGATCACAGTATGAAGGTGATGTAACATTTTGCAATATATAATAATGTAAACATACAAACATTTTAAGGGGAGAACCAAATCATTGTAGCACTTTTGTGTAAGTTAAAAAGCAATCATACACATAATTTTGAAGAAATGCATTAACAAATTGATTTTGCATCATTATACATGTCAATGTACTACTAATAAAAACATCACCTGGAAGTTAATTAAACACCACCTGCATTGTATAGCAGCCAAAAGGCTTGTGGAGGAAATTGTCCGTACCAACAAGAGTTTAAACTTGATATCAAAAGTTTTTACCCATTTACAGAGATGGCATAAATAAGTTACTTGTGAGAAGCAGATCAATGTGATCCAGCTCCATGCATGGTTAGTTAATTCATGCATATTTACAGTGCCTGTCTTTTTCTCTAGAATACATTATTTTGATGTAACAACAATGTCACCTACTATCAATCTTTTTCAATAACCTCTGTTATACAGAGAACGTTAATTTCAGTGTTTTGTATTCCCGTAATGTTCCCAATTAATTGTGAAGTATAAGCCACACAGTCACAACTAGGTGGTGTTTAATTAATGTCCAGCGGTATACAAAGAAACAAGAGACACCCAGTCCTTGTCTTGACATTTTGTGCTCTGAATATATAATAGTTATGATCTTGTTAATATCATTGACTAGATACCAATAAATCACCGATTACTAAATTACATAAACAGGTTAATACATACATCTGATACACATTAACACACTAAATGCAGTTAGATTGTTCTGAAACTAAATAACATGCACAAAATCATTTGAGGCAATATTCTGAACCCATCAGGAATATGTACTTATGTTCAGAAATGATCCTGGGGCTCATTTCACTAAACATCGTAAGTTTACATCTGCTACTGGCAGTTATACCAGACGTGCGTTTACATGTGTTTGGCATCAATTTCACGCAGAAAATTACATCATTAAGGAAGCTGGAGTATTTTAAAGACAAAAGAAAATGAAATATGTGTTCTTCTAGCTATATTTGTTGAACTATAATAGTATAAGAATTGTGGCTTAATCATAGATTTATGTTTACAAAACTAGGCTTACGATGTTTTGTGAAATTGGGCCCTGAACTAAGTTCTGAATGCTAACTACACTTCAATAGTTATGTAAATTGGAATTCATGGATAACTGGAACTAAAGGTGGCCATCTTCAGTCAGACACATGGCATTTAGTTCAAATAGTGCAGCCAAAAACAGAAATGATGATACAGATCAAGTATTCCAGTAGCATTGATATATACAATACTACTAATTGTTTTTTTAGAAACCAGTTTAGATTTTGAATCAATTCAATGCTAACAATGCTGGTATATAAGGTTTTAATCTTATAGATTTCTTATCATTACTTCTGTCATTCAGTCAAATTAAAATAGATTTTCTTGGACAATGTGGAGGCATGAATACACCAAGCATGCCCCCTAATGTCACCCAAGTGGCTTTTAAACAAAATGACCCTCTGGTTTTGGATTTGTAGTGCAGCCATAAAACAGAAATAATGATACAAATTAAGGCCTGGCATTAATCACAATGATTAAGTATTCCAATAGCATTGATATATACAGCACCACTAAATCGTTATATTATAGCTCATTGCAATACCAAGTTGCCAACAATTAAAAAAACAAACAATTTAATCCACTATTCTTAGCACAGTACGTATCTGAATGTAGTCTGTACAATATAAAAATTGTATATGTTATCATCTATGCATATATTAAGCTGGGTCAAAAGAAAACAATACAATTTGACAATAAACCTCAGTACAAAACCATGACAAACTGCATAGGTAACAAAGAGAGAATAACTGGTAAGAAAACCTTCAACCAATATCTACATCTGTCTGCAAGAAAGACATTGGTATTATAATTATACTAACTGGTAGCAAACCATGGGAGTTCCTCAAAAAGAATCATAATGAAATCATTCCAATCAGTAAATATGCTTTTGTTATAAATATTTCGATTGGTCCAAATAATATCATGCGACTTAAAAAACTGACATTCATAACTGCAATGCTTAGAAAACAAAAGAAATCGTTTCATCTATTTTCAAATTCCATGGTAGTTACTTCCAGTCATGTGACTTCAAATCCATTCAAGATGATACCAAATCCAATGACAAGATATTATAGATCTGTATATCATAATTACACTAAAACATATCCATTAAAACATCAAACTGAATATATTTAGTTTATTTTCGAATAAATATTTAAACTGACCTAGACCTCTAACTACTTTAACAGCCAATCAAAATATTACAATCTTCCATGGTAATTACTTCCAGTCATGTGACTTCAAATCCACTCAAGAAGATACCAAATCCAAGCTTGAGCACAGAATGACCTGAATCTAATATGCAAGCATACAGTAGTTGTTTGACCAATATGTTTGCACCAAACCCATGCAATGATGGTAGCAATAATGGTGACAATGTTGTGGGGTTGTGACAATTAATACACTTATGGTGTAATAAAAAAAAATGTATTTGCTATAGACAATGTACACCTGCATAAAATTAAATTAGAAACGAATATAAAATATTAGATTTGTAGTAGTTCGATCAGTAAGCTAATGGCACTTAATTGTAAAATAAAATAATTACAGTTTATTATCACACTTGTCCAAAAAGGCATTTCATGAGTAGTCATGTAGAGATAACAGACATTTGAAAAGGTTTAAGAAGTATTATCATTTATAAAAGAAAGAACACAGATAATTGTTACTGCTCAGCAATATCACATTTATAATGTCTGGCAACTTCAGTGGCACAAACCGATACCATTTGGCATCAAGGAATAACACCAGATTTAGCATTCAGTAAATAATTGAAGCTGCTATCTAAACTACATACACAATTTATATACTAAAGCAGGAACTTGGCTTAGCATTAAATATTTAGACATCTAAATTAAATACACCCATTTATACAAACTGATTTTTAAGTTTGCATCCAGATTCTGTCCTTGGTTTAAACATTATTATTTGTGTACTAAAGTTTGTAGCACTTTTGAATTTTCTGTAAGATTATTTCCACTGAAATTATCATCCATGCTAACGGTGCATATGGAAAATGTGTAGGTAGGACACTCTCCAACAACTGTATGACCAGAAACTGTTGATAAGATTACACTGTCACGTAGTCCATTCTGCTGGGAAACAGTTACTAGTAATACATTATATTGTGGTGCCAGCACCAGGTCAGTGACACATGAAATATCAGTCTCTTCGTGGAATAAATGTTGCTATGAACCCAATGTTTCATCCTAGAGGAGGTGCAATCTGCAATAAAATAACATTCAAAGAACTTAAAAATGAAAATAAAATGTTATTATACACACAGAAATCTAATATGGGAAAACAATGATATGACTAATTTAAAATATATATATTTCTGAGGCAGTTAGGTATACTGAATGAATATGAAAACCCCCCAAAACATTATGTTACAAATAAAACTACTGTTGAATTTTAATTAAATGTGCATTGATGAAGTTGCATAACAGCAGCTTCTCAACAAAATTATTTATTAAATTTTGCTCTGAAATATAAACATATATATATATATTCAACTATATGCCCATAAAAAAATAATAAACAAATGATTAAATTTACTAGTAGAAATTATTTTTTAAATTGTAAAATCTGGTAGAAATGAGTGTTAAATTGAGCTGAACACTCCTTAACATTAAGTCACATTGTGACAACAAGTTTGCTGTCTATAAACAATTCATCTTGTATCCATTTAGTTCTTACTGATACACTGCAAACATTCCATGAATACATAAAGATTCAGAAGAAAGAAAAGCTATACACATAAAGTAATGAACAACAGTTAATTTAGCTTACCACAGAAAGGTTTCCATTTTTGCCCTTTTTAACGCTGTACGTAGAACCCTTCACAAACTCTATACAGCCTTGCTTGCCGCTTGCCATGTCATGCATTATGCTGAAATAACAGAGATTGAGAATACCTGGTAAATGTGTTTTCCCCAGCACACTCTTTTATCACATATACTGGACACAAACATATCTAAAAATTGAGAGACAGAATTAAACTTTTGTTAAACTGCTGTGGTCATTCAAAATAATTATCATTAAATATATTTTCATAAGCGTAAACTGTCCCCCCCCTAGTACTGGAGAAAAATCTCAAATTTGGGCAAAAATTACACAGATATTCGGGCAAAATGTGCTAACCTGAGACCTTTTTACCATGTATTTCCATCATTCTACCCTCAAAGTTAGTTGTAAACCATGTAAAAATGTGTAGTGATTCGTTTGGAACACTATATAGCTGTTTGGTAGTCATGCTAATATGAATAAATGTTGTGCAGATTCAGGCATTTTCATTTAATTCGGGTAAAATCCAGCCTGGCCCCCTACAAAAATGGAAGCCTATATACCTATGTATATTCTTAATGTTAGTTCATACCTTCCATCTGATGCTATCTTCACCACGTCAACCTTCTTTCCAGACATAGCAATCTTAGTGACAGCTTCTATTACATAGTCACTCTGAAGAATCAAGTCACCCTATAAATATAAATATAAAACAGAAAATAAAAACATTGTTCTTTGTCATTAAAACAACATAGCATGTAACATGCACATTCATGTTAAGTGAATGTAACCAATCATCATTAATAAATATAAACTCCCAAACTCTCCATCCACAAATTGTTGTACACAGGTTAAACATTATGGAATATTATTAAATAATTTGAATTACGGTTGGAGAAAACGTGTACTTATATTTCGGCAATGCACCTGGGATTGTAATTTTAAATATCAACTATACTGTTATCAACTGATATCAATGATTTTATATTTATGGTGATAGTAACAACATTTCGAAACTTAATCAGTTATACTGTCACATATATTAATAATTTTTTATTTAACCATACCTATAGTACAATATATCAATTTGTAAGTCAAAATAATATATATGTTACTGTCAATGTCTAAAATCAGTCAGTTGTAAAATGACTAAAATTTTCAGTCAGTTCATTAATACTAAAACTGCCTAAGTCAATATCCTGGCTTGTTTTAATTTATTTGCTGTTTTACTACTATTATGGCAATAAAGGATAACAGAAATAAACAATTTATTTTCTTTGATTAAAATAATTTTTTGTTAATCTGTGAAATAAATGGGATGAATTTTCAGTCAATTCGTAAATTGACTGAAAATTTCAGGCAGTATATAAACTGCCTGAGTGAATCAGTCACTTTATAAACTGCCTGAAAATTTTAGTCATTTTACAAATTGACTTATTTTAGACGTTGCCTTTAACATATACATAACATGTGTACTTATTTAAAACATACCTGTAGCAGAATATAAAGCAATATACATTGTATTAATTTGTGAGTGAAATATATTTATAAATACTTAAAATTATTTATCTTGTTTGTTCAGCTTCTGTAACTTCAATTTGGTCCTTTTACAGTAATTTTCAATAAATGATTTTAAAAACTTATTACCACAGACATGCAGTCATGCTAGATAAACAAAGGAGAAAAATAAAAATAAAATTATAATGATAATTCAATAAAAGACGATAAACTCAATGTGATTCAGAAGTAATCCTTTTGTTTTAATGGCGTGCACTGTATAATAATATGTACAAATAAGTAGCAATGTCACATGTATGAGCGAATATTTACTGTTATTTTATTACACACAGTCAAGCCTGTTTTAAACAGCTTCTAGCCTCAATGGCATAGTGAGTCTGACATCAGATTCAAGGCTGAGAGGTACTGGGTTCATGCCCCACCTTAGGTGATGTTTATTTTTTCCATTTTAGAATTGAGTATATAGCATAAGAGAATTTTAAAAAGGAATGTCATAAGACATAGTCTACTTAATACAAATCTATAAATATTACATGAAGCTACAGACAAACATTTTGTGTAACTTAGACTGCCTTTTACTTTAGGTGAAAGCTTAATACACTCAGGTAGCCACTTGGGTAGGTTTGATGTTAAATAGATAATAGGTCATGTCATACAAACATTTTGTGTAACTTAGACTGCCTTTTACTTTAGGTGAAAGCTTAATACACTCAGGTAGCCACTTGTGTAGGTTTGATGTTAAATAGATAATAGGTCATGTCATACAAATTAGGTACTACTTCTAAAGTACCAAAATCATCATATGCCCATTTCATATATAAATATACTGCTAAATTCCACACAATGAAATCAATAAGAGGCATGCGATAAATAACTTAAAAACGGTGTAACAATCCAAACAGCTAAAATATTCAACATTAAATTGACACTGATAATAATAATGCTGGAACAGAACATCATGCAAATACCGACAGCTTTAAATACCGTGTTTACCAGGGATAATTTGGACAACTTGGGACTATCTTGGCCAGTGTTATTTCCAACAGACTTAGCAATGAATTAATAAAAGAATGGAAATTATTCAAATAAAATGATTATAAACAAATACTGACACTTAACACAATAGCTCCAACATACACAGTACCTAACCTTTCCTGTACAAACTTCAAAGATGTAGAAACATTAAGTAAACTAAGTATATTCTCAGCTAACAAAGTCTAAGAATGGGATCAATGCAGACTGTAATATAAACATTAATTCTTACATAACATGATGGCACACAGCTCACCACTATGTTTGTCCCATTTTATTGTCTAAAGCCCATAATAATACTAGTGTATATGCTATGATGTAATTAGCTGTTCTGTGACATATTTATACAATTATATATTGCTGTACTATTATTATAAGTCAGGAATTAACAATGAAAGATCCCGGTGGTAGAAACATTGAGATGTAGCAACAGTGTTAAATATATTATGGCAAAAGTCAGACAGGAAAAGATAGGATATAGATGATGAAGTTTGATATTAATAAAGAAAATAAAGTAAATAAATCTAATGATTAACATGATATTAATAAAGAAAATTAAGTAAATGAATCTAATGATTAACATGATATCAACAAAGAAATCAAGTAAATGAATCTAATGATTAACATATTAATAAAGAAAACCAAGTAAATGAATCTAATGATTAACATTATATTAATAAAGAAAATCAAGTAAATGAATCTAATGATTAACATGATATTAATAAAGAAAATCAAGTAAATGAATCTAATGATTAACATGATATTAATAAAGAAAATCAAGTAAATGAATCTAATGATTAACATATCAACAAAGAAAATCAAGTAAATGAATCTAATGATTAACACGATATTAATAAAGAAAACCAAGTAAATGAATCTAATAATTAACATGATATTAATAAAGAAAATCAAGTATATGAATCTAATGATTAACTTGAGTCTAACATGGATGTTCATAATGTTACTGAAACAGTGGCCTAATATAATATCACAGAAGAAACCTACGTCATTCGAGAGTAGACATGAAAAGGTTAATTAAAACGTAAATCACCAAAATATCTGAGAATGCTTTAAATGTAAAATTTACCTTGGATCCATTCTCTGCTGTGGACACCACAATGACAAACAATCCATCTGTGTAAGCACTAGTCACAATTCCTGGAATCAATGAGGTGACAAAACAAACTGTGAAGTGAGATCATTCAGTGTGCAAAACAGTAAATGAACAACAATACTGTAAACATAGCAGGTTTGAGCATACAAAATCTTAAACCGTAAACCAACTGTAAAGAAGTGTGCATGCAAGGTGATGATGATGATGTGATGGTGATGCTGGTATTACTGATGTTAATACTGTAGTTGATGATGCCACTGATTATGACATTGATGATGATAATTATCATAATTCATTATGGTAATAGTCATCAATGATAATTATGCAAGTGTGGTTGGTAATGATGATGATGATGATAGTTGTGATAGTTGTGCTAATTTTGCTGCTGACAGATAATGATGATGATGGTTGTGCTAGTGTGTTTATTGGTAGTGATAACGACAATGTTATTGGTTGTGGTTATGACAGTGACATTGTTATGGTGTTGTTGATAGTGATAATGACAATGTTATTAGTTGTGGTTATGACAGTGACATTGTAATGGTGGTGTTGTTGATAGTGATAATGGCAATGTTATTGGTTGTGGTTATGACCGTGACACTATAATAATTTTGTTGTTGATAGTGATAATGACAATGTTATTGGTTATGGTTATGACAGTGACACTGTAATAGTTTTGTTGTTGATAGTTATAATGACAATGTTATTGGCTGTGGTTATGACAGTGACACTGTAATAGTGTTGTTGTTGGTAGTGATGACAGTGTTATTGGTTGTGGTTGTGATAGTTTGTTTTTAAAAGTCTGTTCTTGTTTGATGACACCACTACAGAACATTGATTTGCTAATCATCGGCTATTGGATGTAGTCTTAGAGAGGAAACAGACTACATTTTTTCTTTGTGTGTGTCATGTCATAGGGATTTACGTGCACATTTAGAACAAGTTGTTGTAGCACACGACTGTCATGGGCCAGCTCCTCCGTCCAGGACAGGACAAAGGGTTGAGATGGGTGGGAGAGGGGACAGCCGCGCTGGCAAGTGCAAGAGAGCACTAGCAGTCTGACTGAGATCCGTCAATAGTAAGGGATCTTTTATATGCACCATCCCACAGGAAGGATAACACATACCATGGCCTTTGATATACCAGTTGTGGTGAACTGGCTGGAACGAGTGATAGCCCAATGGGCCTACCGACAGGGATCGATCCGAGACTGACTGCACATCAAGAGAGCACTTTACCACTGGGCTGCATCCCGCCCCTGGTTGTAACAGTGTTGTTGTTAGTGGTTCTGAGTTTCAGACTTCACGACACTTACCAGACAACAGCTGATACGGAACTTTGTCCTTCACCTTGAAGTCCTTCTCATTTAGAATATAAACATTTCTATCTGTCACAATCATCACTCTGTTTCTGGCCTTGTATCCATGGCGATCGTATTTTGTCACTGCACTGCAGTACTGCAACACATACATACCACAGGTTAAACTGAGGTCACAGACTTGGACTATTTACTATAAGAATGTCTCTAATATTCCAGAAGCTTAAGTAATATCTATTCAAAGACTTTTTAACACATTTTTCCAACATGGATATCCAAAAAACTAAAATTACAACCCACGCCACTGTTTTATTAGCAGAAGGGAGGATTTGTTTTCTATAAACTTTCCTTCAAAAACATGATATACTAAACAGACTGAAAAATATGTTTTAATGAAGAGAATTCCAATTTTCCATTACTCTTTCTAGTGATATTGAGATTGAAATGAAAATGGTAGATCAACAAACTGTTATTCTTGGACAATGAAATGATTTTAAAAGGATTTATGACAAAGAAGTAATAATAAGTGACTTTAAATTTTAGTTTTTAGATGTGTGGGATGCATACCTGCACTTTTTCCCCTGGTTCCTTCGTCGATTTTTCAAATACATTGTTTTTCAATGCTTCATGGTGGGCTGCTGTTGTGTGGATGGAAAAAAAGACACACAATGGATAAAGTAAAAATCAGAAATCATTAAATTCACAATATCGGAATAAAATAGACATTTTATTTTAAGTCCTGTTTTTAGTATAATTAATTTTATACTGTAAATATATAATTTGCATAAACCATTGATTGTAAAAATGAAAAATGTGTTAAGACAAAAGTTTTTAGAATGTATTAGTTTATGGTATGAAGCCAATGTTATCAAATAATTACATTAGTCACCTCCATTAATAGTTACTGTAATGTCGCTTTAAATAAATAAAAAAGACAACTTGACAATGTATAATATTAAGAACTGACAACGGTGTGATATAATAATATGACACCAACCAGACATGTTGGTTATTTTAGTCATAGTCAAGGTTACTACATAGAGAATAACTATTTAATGAAGTAGGATATTGGCTTTATCCTATGAAGGTAACAATGGAAAATTCCATGAGGCTTGCCTTAACAGTCATTATTTACTTATTATCTTTATCCTTCAGACCATAACAATTAAGAGGATAAGCTATTATTTCTGTTATTTCAACTACATTGTACAATGACCTAGAGGTTATGTGAGCGATTTTGTAATGTAGCTATGCATACGTGACGTCAAAAGTCATAATCGGATAGTATATGTTTATGATTTTGCTTTAATCACTCATCATAATCAGCTGATACAAACAGTGGTTGCAGGATGAAATGAGATAAAACTTACCTGCAAGATTTTGTTTGACCCTACGTAATAAGTCACAAAACTATTTCTTTTAAAAACACTTTCAAAGAAGAGTTGTTTCATACTATGGCATTGCGTAATTAAATTTCTTACACACCCGTTGGTGAAAACACCATGCATTATTTTTGATAACACATGGGTTATTAACATAAATACATGTGTTAACAATGTGTGTGTCAAGACATACAACTGGCTGCTCCTAGGTGATGACCAGGTCACCAGTGTCATGCAGCCAATGAAAAACAACACAGTGGAAGTAGATTACACTGTGATGTATAGTTAACCTGACAATCATTTGTCTGTGATGCGTAAATTCGCTACAAGTGCAACAGCTGTAAATAAATTTTAGTTGAAAAAGATGTTAAAATTTACTTAAAACCTGGTTTTTGAGGATATGTAAGAAATAGAATACATTTCACTTGTTAGATACATTTTAAAACAACTCGTGAGATAAATCCTAACTAACAGCCACTCATGTGTTATTCTCTATAATCATGACATTAAATGTTACCTAGTCGACTGTCAATGAAGGCATCTTTGATGCTGAATTTGTACAGTTCCTTCTTGCCTCTGAAAATACTCTCGGCCATCACCTTTTGTTGGAACTGAAAATAAACATTCATATTACTTAGAATGATTAGTATTCCGACGCATACTCCAAATACTACTAAACAGAAATGATTCTTCAGACAGGTACCTACTGAAGACTGAAGATTAAGAGACAAAACAACCCAAAACATTAACTAGTGCATAAAAAATATGTGATACAATCACCAAGTTAACTACATACTGAAGAAAACTCGGATTGTTTTTTCTTTTTATAAATACTTATCCTGACCTCTGATCTACAGCACTTCCCCTTGTATGTTGACGGGTCTGGACTGGTGCTTATAAAACGTTTAGAGTCTAGACTCGAGACTCTAATAGAGTCTGAGACGTGAACGTCATGGCAATGCCATACAAATCGTATGTGTGAGACGTCATTAGAGTCTGGACTCGAGACTCTAATAGAGTCTGAGACGTGAACGTCATGGCAACGCCATACAAATCGTATGTGTGAGACGTCATTAGAGTCTGGACTCTAAAAGTTTTATAAGCATGGGCCCTGAACATTCCAACAGCAAATGAAATGGCTAAAATCTTCAACTGAACCATGGGTGTCCTGTGACAGTCACAGTGTAGCTACTTCTTCCTTTCAACCTTACTTCTACTAGGTGGAAAGTGCCACAGGTCAGAGAACAGGTTATGTATGAAAGAAATGTATTTGGTGGTCTAATATGTAAATATCACTTGATACACCGAGTTTGTGTTCACAAATTATTTCACAGATGGCAGCTAAATGTGCACAACAAAGTCATACGCACTACAATTTTACTACCTTACAATGGTCCTGGCACTGTTTTTGTAAAACATTAGCCCTGTCCCCTCCCCTCCCCCCCCAAAAAAAAAACCCAACCCAAAAACAATTACCTGTCGTTTTCTCTGTGGAGAGATTTTCTTTACATACTTCAACACCATGTTTTTCATGCACATCTGTCGCAGGAGCTTGGAAGTCTGAAAACAAGTCAGTATATCAGATTAAAATAATGGCCAGAATTCTTTCCAACACTAAAACTGACAGCTAAAAGTGTTTATTCCACCGTTTACCTCAACCTTTAGATGCCAAATTCAAAAGATATTACCATATCAAGTTCAAAACATCTTCTCAATACTGATAAACACAAATCTTTCAAATTCAGGGAGATGTGCACCATATTTTCAGCTTATTGTTTACAAATATTCCACAACACTGATTCATGCCTTTATTCTCTGTTCATTAAGTATATATGATTGACTACCTCCTGGAGGAGTTCTGGCGGAGGTAACCACTTTTTGTCGAGTACATTTCTCGGCAGCGACTTTCGCAGTCTCTCAAGATAGTTCATCTTTGTGTACTTGATGAACTGACGGTTCTCTTCACACTCCGGCTTTTTGCGGCACATAAAACCCTTGATGAATCTAAAGAAAGAAAACACTGTGCAAATATACATATGAAATATTAGTATAATAAAAATATCTTTATTTACCGAATATTCTTTGCTCGGGCCTTCTTACTGATTATAACATAATCATATACTCTTCAAAAAACAGCATGGGAACTCTAATAAGAATTTACAATTGACAAAATTGTAAGGTATATTAGCTGTGGAGAATGGTTATATGATTTTAGTGAATTAATTGGGCAAACATTACAGTATTACAGTAGGTTTTATGACCACCAAAGATCTTGAAGGACGATTGGGGTCAGAAGTGAAATTTGGAAGTTGACATTTTTTAAATCAGTAAATCACAAATTCAAACAATAAAAATGACTAAAAACAAAACAATAACAACTGTATGATCAACAGAATGAAAAAGATTGACAGAAATAATGTTCCACAGTGATTAATGGACCTTCCTGGAAATTCTCAAAATCAAGAATGACATCCCACACACTTGTACGGGGCAAATGCATGATGCATATGCAAACTATGGAATATGTTTCGGTGTGTTAATAAACAGACCTGAACGTTCATTACTAGGATGTCTGTGGTCAAAATGTATGCTCAGTCTAATAGTTGATATTAACATTAATATTTCAAGTTCCCTTACTTTTTTTTAAGAGTATAGTTATAAAATAATATTAAAAAAAATATTTGATTTAAGATTTTTTTTCTTCAAGAACTGTCAAGTTTTACATGGATTGTTAAACATTGCACTATTTATATATCTCAAATACAGAACATACCTGACTTTAAAATGTTGAATTTCTCATCAAACAGACTTTATAACACTTGTTTATTGAATAATATATTTAATTCCCAATATAATTTAGTATGTGATTAAAAGTTTTTGAAATTATATTATTAAAATATTGAACAAGAATATGATCTACAACAATATTCTCACTTTCTGACACACTGAACAGCATGTCTCCTCCTCTCCAGCTCTCTTTGGGCTGCCATTCTGCGAATGTGGCTCTGTAATATGATAGCTGAAAAACATATCAAACACACAGTTAACAAATGACAAACTTCTGTTATCTCAACTCCCAATATAATTCAGTATGTGATTAAAGTTAGAATAGGCTTTTGGCTCCACTCTATCAACAAGTTTAATGGGCAATTCCATAGTGAGTGACATTACACTTAACCAACTGTGAATTTGAAATGCCAGTATTTTTATCACTATTGTATTTAAGCATTTCTTGCTCTTTGATTTATATCAAATGACCACATGCTACTTAATGCTAACACAAAACAAAACGAAAGTTGGTGGCCATTTACCTGACCGTGATGATAAGAGAATAATCGTGTTTGTATTTTGCATTTATTTAGTAAATGATGTCATAATATGATGAGGTGAGATTATGAGTTTATTAAACCTGTAGTTGTGTTTGTATTTTGCATTTTAATGATGATATAACAGCAATTACAGCTTTAATAATTATTCTACATTTCTAGATGTAGAAACCTGATTCCAATTCAGAACCAATTTACTGTAAAGTACATTTCATAATCAGTTCTATAGCTGTTAGCACATTTAATGTCACTCACCACTAGCTTTCAACTGTAAGTACTTTTTCTTCTGAGCAAAACCTCTGTATCGAGTCTGAATTAATGTAGCTGATGGAAAACAAAAATACACACGTTGAAACGTAGATCAAGAAAAAAAATCTCATGTCATGAAATCATTAATTCTTTACAATATTGAGTTATTTTTTATATATGAACCCATACAGGAAACTATTTATATAAAGAATGCATCATTTCATTTCAACTTATTTTCATGCTTATATCCAATTACGGTTCAAGCACGCTGTCCTGGGCACACACATCTCAGCTATCTGAGCTGTCTGTTCAGGACAGTGAGTTAGTTGTTAGTGGTTAGTGAGAGAGAAGAGGGTGCAGTGGTCTTACACCTACCCATTGAGTCGTTAAAACTCTCCCTGGGTGGGAGCCGGTACCAAGATGCGAACCCAGTACCTACCAGCCTTATGTCAGATAGCTTAACCACAACACCACCAGTTATACATTTTTTAATTTTAAGCCTCCTATAGATAACAAATGTATATGGTGCACAATAAAGAAGAAATAATTGTAGTGACAAAAAGGTTTAAAAACCAATACAGATTTCCACTTGCCCAACTGAAGCATACTGTCAAATGTTTTTATGCATATGAAGTTAGGTGTTAACCATCCAGCCAAAGAATGGTATCACAAAACACTTTCAAATCTACAATTATTATATTTAATAAAATGTATTTGTTCAACATTAAAAAAAGAGACTTGTGTTCATGCATTTCAATTGTTTATAACAATATAATTTATTATGCCATACCCAAATCATGTTTCTTCAGCTGAAACGCGTCCTCTGTGGCAAACAGCACTCTCGGAAATCGGATGAATAACTTTGTCCTAAAAAACGTATTGCAATATAGATCTAGTGAAAATGAAACAATGTCTAGATACAGTGCACTTACACAAGTTATCATGCTTAGTTAACAATACAACCTTAGAAATTCACTAGTTGGTTTTTGCATGTTGACAAAGGTAAGATTTTAAGAATATGAGCAACCTGTGAACTATTTTCCAAAAGCATCATGACTGATGACCACTGATGTATAAGCATCATGACTGATGACCACTGATGTATAAGCATCATGACTGATGACCACTGATGTATAAGCATCATGACTGACGACCACTGATGTATAAGTTTCTCCAATCTATAATTTCAAAGTGCTGAGTGCAGTGAAACCTCTCAAAACCAGACCCTCTGTAAAACTGGAAATTTGTCAAGGTCCTTTTTTAAAAATCAATACCGAACTTAACGTCTCTAAACTGGACACCTCTTAAAACCGGACATTCTACTTGGTCCTTAGGGTATCCGGTTTAGATGGGTTTCACTGTACATCATAAAAAGTACATAACTATTTTTTTATATTTTAAAAACTGTTAATTATTTTACTACCTTCGTACTAACTACTATAATCATGTGTTGGTTTTCACTTGATGGGAGTATTTCTAACAAAAACTGACTGCCACAATTAAAGAAAACACAACATACATACTTGCCCATTCTGTATTCATCTTCATCATAGTTGAGATAAGTGACAAGAGTTTGGACTCCATCTTTCGGTGACCCATTAAACCGTGGCCAGGTATCAGGACACAGGCACTTGTACCTTAAATCAAATTATAGAATCTACTATTAATTACTGGGTCTACATAAAAACTTTCAGGCTTTTGTTCAGTCGGTTCTAGAGATGCTGACAAAATCAGGGTGTTCAATAACTTTGAACGTAGGAGACTGCTGGAGAAGAGTTGGTGCAGTAAGAAAGTGGCAATGATGGTAGAAGTTGTCGCTGATAATTATCACCAATGATCACTCTACAAAACACATTTTGTTTTTGGACATTACTGTGACATCCTTTTATTCATGATGGTCTCATTTTCATGTAATCCGTGGTCTAGTGCAGTCAACAAATTTAAGAACACAACAGAAATATAATACATTTATACATATAATACAAATTTATGATACTACCTTTTCAATTTAAGTACTAAACAAAATGCATTTTTCTAGCACAACCATGGAAATTTAAGCCCATAAAAAATAAAAGATTTCACATTAAGTTAATTTATTCTGCAGTTGAGTTGATGAGGCAGTGAAACAAACTTATACCTCTGATGAAAGAAAGAATGAATGAATGTTTAACGAGACTCAGCACAAAAATACACATCGGCTACTGGGCATCAGAAAAGGTAAGTATATGGAAATTGTACCTCTGTAGAAAGACTTTGTACGGTCGTCTGTAGGCGAACCCAGCTCGCCGTACCCGCAGGTTCTCCATCAAACCAAGATACTTCACCTGGTGGCTCACAATCTTTTCATCAAACATGGCTACAACAGTCATCACAAAACATGGCCACAATTATTCTAGAAACTGTTTTACATTCTAAATGAATTCTGAGAATTATTTCATTTTAATGAACTGAACATTTTTTAAACCTGGTGGTTTTTTTGGGGCGTTAACCCTTAATTTTACGACACAATGTAATGTTTATATACTGTCTATGAGTATAATGGTATTATATTGTATCATTAACAATTCCAATAGGAATTACAAAACATATTGACGATTATTAGAAAAATTGTTTTACATTCTAAATGAATACTGAAATTTAGTTTTTGTAATTATTTCATTTTAATGAACTTAACAACATTTTTTAAACCTGGTTTTGTTTTGGCGTTAACACTTAAATATATGACAAAATGTAATGTTTATATACTGTCTACCAGTATAATGGTATTATATTGTATCATTAACAATTCCAATATATTAACTGACAAATTAAATGGACATTCAAGCACCTAGCTACATTACATCTTTTTTGTACAAGCCAAACTTGAAGCCTGTAAAAATATATGTTATATTATTTGTATCTACATAATACTTTTGTGATTAAAATAAAAACAATTTTCCATTTTTATTAATAATCGTTTAAAATTGCTTAACCTACCTGGTCTCTTAAAGTCATTTGGCTTGATACACCGGACATACGACGGTTCCTTTGACATAAGGATTTCCATCAGTTTAGACAGGCTGTTCTTGAACTGCGTGGCTGCCTGCAAAACACAACACCTTTCTCATTTCAAGTGTTATAATGTGAGTAATATCGACAGAGTATCATTTAATATTTTGACGCCCTTTCAACCTGATAAAAAGGAAGAAAATGACAATATTTTGTTATTTTAGATCAAATCCTAAAAGGTGGGTTAATTAATAGTTCTGAAGTACTATTCAAGCGCTGATTCGGGACAGTAAACCAGAAATCGTGATCATAAATTTTCACAAAATCACCATTTTCCCTGGGATCTGGTGTTACTATGTTAAAATATAGCACAGATACTTAGTGTCGGGGCAGGACGTAGCCTGGTGGTAAAATCACCATTTTCCCTGGGATCTGGTGTTACTATGTTAAAATATAGCACAGATACTTAGTGTCGGGGCAGGACGTAGCCTGGTGGTAAAATCACCATTTTCCCTGGGATCTGGTGTTACTATGTTAAAATATAGCACAGATACTTAGTGTCGGGGCGGGACGTAGCCTGGTGGTCAAATCACCATTTTCCCTGGGATCTGGTGTTACTATGTTAAAATATAGCACAGATACTTAGTGTCGGGGCAGGACGTAGCCTGGTGGTAAAATCACCATTTTCCCTGGGATCTGGTGTTACTATGTTAAAATATAGCACAGATACTTAGTGTCGGGGCAGGACGTAGCCTGGTGGTAAAATCACCATTTTCCCTGGGATCTGGTGTTACTATGTTAAAATATAGCACAGATACTTAGTGTCGGGGCGGATGTAGCCTGGTGGTCAAATCACCATTTTCCCTGGGATCTGGTGTTACTATGTTAAAATATAGCACAGATACTTAGTGTCGGGGCGGGATGTAGCCTGGTGGTAAAATCACCATTTTCCCTGGGATCTGGTGTTACTATGTTAAAATATAGCACAGATACTTAGTGTCGGGGCAGGACGTAGCCTGGTGGTAAAATCACCATTTTCCCTGGGATCTGGTGTTACTATGTTAAAATATAGCACAGATACTTAGTGTCGGGGCAGGACGTAGCCTGGTGGTAAAATCACCATTTTCCCTGGGATCTGGTGTTACTATGTTAAAATATAGCACAGATACTTAGTGTCGGGGCAGGACGTAGCCTGGTGGTAAAATCACCATTTTCCCTGGGATCTGGTGTTACTATGTTAAAATATAGCACAGATACTTAGTGTCGGGGCAGGACGTAGCCTGGTGGTAAAATCACCATTTTCCCTGGGATCTGGTGTTACTATGTTAAAATATAGCACAGATACTTAGTGTCGGGGCGGATGTAGCCTGGTGGTCAAATCACCATTTTCCCTGGGATCTGGTGTTACTATGTTAAAATATAGCACAGATACTTAGTGTCGGGGCGGGATGTAGCCTGGTGGTAAAATCACCATTTTCCCTGGGATCTGGTGTTACTATGTTAAAATATAGCACAGATACTTAGTGTCGGGGCAGGACGTAGCCTGGTGGTAAAATCACCATTTTGCCTGGGATCTGGTGTTACTATGTTAAAATATAGCACAGATACTTAGTGTCGGGGCGGGATGTAGCCTGGTGGTCAAATCACCATTTTCCCTGGGATCTGGTGTTACTATGTTAAAATATAGCACAGATACTTAGTGTCGGGGCAGGACGTAGCCTGGTGGTAAAATCACCATTTTCCCTGGGATCTGGTGTTACTATGTTAAAATATAGCACAGATACTTAGTGTCGGGGCAGGACGTAGCCTGGTGGTAAAATCACCATTTTCCCTGGGATCTGGTGTTACTATGTTAAAATATAGCACAGATACTTAGTGTCGGGGCGGGACGTAGCCTGGTGGTAAAATCACCATTTTCCCTGGGATCTGGTGTTACTATGTTAAAATATAGCACAGATACTTAGTGTCGGGGCGGGACGTAGCCTGGTGGTCAAATCACCATTTTCCCTGGGATCTGGTGTTACTATGTTAAAATATAGCACAGATACTTAGTGTCGGGGCAGGACGTAGCCTGGTGGTCAAATCACCATTTTCCCTGGGATCTGGTGTTACTATGTTAAAATATAGCACAGATACTTAGTGTCGGGGCAGGACGTAGCCTGGTGGTAAAATCACCATTTTCCCTGGGATCTGGTGTTACTATGTTAAAATATAGCACAGATACTTAGTGTCGGGGCGGGATGTAGCCTGGTGGTAAAATCACCATTTTCCCTGGGATCTGGTGTTACTATGTTAAAATATAGCACAGATACTTAGTGTCGGGGCAGGACGTAGCCTGGTGGTAAAATCACCATTTTCCCTGGGATCTGGTGTTACTATGTTAAAATATAGCACAGATACTTAGTGTCGGGGCAGGACGTAGCCTGGTGGTAAAATCACCATTTTCCCTGGGATCTGGTGTTACTATGTTAAAATATAGCACAGATACTTAGTGTCGGGGCAGGACGTAGCCTGGTGGTAAAATCACCATTTTCCCTGGGATCTGGTGTTACTATGTTAAAATATAGCACAGATACTTAGTGTCGGGGCAGGACGTAGCCTGGTGGTAAAATCACCATTTTCCCTGGGATCTGGTGTTACTATGTTAAAATATAGCACAGATACTTAGTGTCGGGGCAGGACGTAGCCTGGTGGTAAAATCACCATTTTCCCTGGGATCTGGTGTTACTATGTTAAAATATAGCACAGATACTTAGTGTCGGGGCAGGACGTAGCCTGGTGGTCAAATCACCATTTTCCCTGGGATCTGGTGTTACTATGTTAAAATATAGCACAGATACTTAGTGTCGGGGCAGGACGTAGCCTGGTGGTAAAATCACCATTTTCCCTGGGATCTGGTGTTACTATGTTAAAATATAGCACAGATACTTAGTGTCGGGGCAGGACGTAGCCTGGTGGTAAAATCACCATTTTCCCTGGGATCTGGTGTTACTATGTTAAAATATAGCACAGATACTTAGTGTCGGGGCGGGATGTAGCCTGGTGGTAAAATCACCATTTTCCCTGGGATCTGGTGTTACTATGTTAAAATATAGCACAGATACTTAGTGTCGGGGCGGGATGTAGCCTGGTGGTAAAATCACCATTTTCCCTGGGATCTGGTGTTACTATGTTAAAATATAGCACAGATACTTAGTGTCGGGGCGGGATGTAGCCTGGTGGTAAAATCACCATTTTCCCTGGGATCTGGTGTTACTATGTTAAAATATAGCACAGATACTTAGTGTCGGGGCAGGACGTAGCCTGGTGGTAAAATCACCATTTTCCCTGGGATCTGGTGTTACTATGTTAAAATATAGCACAGATACTTAGTGTCGGGGCAGGACGTAGCCTGGTGGTAAAATCACCATTTTCCCTGGGATCTGGTGTTACTATGTTAAATATAGCACAGATACTTAGTGTCGGGGCAGGACGTAGCCTGGTGGTAAAATCACCATTTTCCCTGGGATCTGGTGTTACTATGTTAAAATATAGCACAGATACTTAGTGTCGGGGCGGGACGTAGCCTGGTGGTAAAATCACCATTTTCCCTGGGATCTGGTGTTACTATGTTAAAATATAGCACAGATACTTAGTGTCGGGGCAGGACGTAGCCTGGTGGTAAAATCACCATTTTCCCTGGGATCTGGTGTTACTATGTTAAAATATAGCACAGATACTTAGTGTCGGGGCAGGACGTAGCCTGGTGGTAAAATCACCATTTTCCCTGGGATCTGGTGTTACTATGTTAAAATATAGCACAGATACTTAGTGTCGGGGCAGGACGTAGCCTGGTGGTAAAATCACCATTTTCCCTGGGATCTGGTGTTACTATGTTAAAATATAGCACAGATACTTAGTGTCGGGGCAGGACGTAGCCTGGTGGTAAAATCACCATTTTCCCTGGGATCTGGTGTTACTATGTTAAAATATAGCACAGATACTTAGTGTCGGGGCGGGACGTAGCCTGGTGGTAAAATCACCATTTTCCCTGGGATCTGGTGTTACTATGTTAAAATATAGCACAGATACTTAGTGTCGGGGCAGGACGTAGCCTGGTGGTAAAATCACCATTTTCCCTGGGATCTGGTGTTACTATGTTAAAATATAGCACAGATACTTAGTGTCGGGGCGGGATGTAGCCTGGTGGTCAAATCACCATTTTCCCTGGGATCTGGTGTTACTATGTTAAAATATAGCACAGATACTTAGTGTCGGGGCGGGACGTAGCCTGGTGGTAAAATCACCATTTTCCCTGGGATCTGGTGTTACTATGTTAAAATATAGCACAGATACTTAGTGTCGGGGCAGGACGTAGCCTGGTGGTCAAATCACCATTTTCCCTGGGATCTGGTGTTACTATGTTAAAATATAGCACAGATACTTAGTGTCGGGGCAGGACGTAGCCTGGTGGTAAAATCACCATTTTCCCTGGGATCTGGTGTTACTATGTTAAAATATAGCACAGATACTTAGTGTCGGGGCGGGATGTAGCCTGGTGGTAAAATCACCATTTTCCCTGGGATCTGGTGTTACTATGTTAAAATATAGCACAGATACTTAGTGTCGGGGCAGGACGTAGCCTGGTGGTAAAATCACCATTTTCCCTGGGATCTGGTGTTACTATGTTAAAATATAGCACAGATACTTAGTGTCGGGGCAGGACGTAGCCTGGTGGTCAAATCACCATTTTCCCTGGGATCTGGTGTTACTATGTTAAAATATAGCACAGATACTTAGTGTCGGGGCAGGACGTAGCCTGGTGGTCAAATCACCATTTTCCCTGGGATCTGGTGTTACTATGTTAAAATATAGCACAGATACTTAGTGTCGGGGCGGGACGTAGCCTGGTGGTAAAATCACCATTTTCCCTGGGATCTGGTGTTACTATGTTAAAATATAGCACAGATACTTAGTGTCGGGGCAGGACGTAGCCTGGTGGTAAAATCACCATTTTCCCTGGGATCTGGTGTTACTATGTTAAAATATAGCACAGATACTTAGTGTCGGGGCAGGACGTAGCCTGGTGGTAAAATCACCATTTTCCCTGGGATCTGGTGTTACTATGTTAAAATATAGCACAGATACTTAGTGTCGGGGCGGGACGTAGCCTGGTGGTAAAATCACCATTTTCCCTGGGATCTGGTGTTACTATGTTAAAATATAGCACAGATACTTAGTGTCGGGGCAGGACGTAGCCTGGTGGTAAAATCACCATTTTCCCTGGGATCTGGTGTTACTATGTTAAAATATAGCACAGATACTTAGTGTCGGGGCAGGACGTAGCCTGGTGGTAAAATCACCATTTTCCCTGGGATCTGGTGTTACTATGTTAAAATATAGCACAGATACTTAGTGTCGGGGCAGGACGTAGCCTGGTGGTAAAATCACCATTTTCCCTGGGATCTGGTGTTACTATGTTAAAATATAGCACAGATACTTAGTGTCGGGGCAGGACGTAGCCTGGTGGTAAAATCACCATTTTCCCTGGGATCTGGTGTTACTATGTTAAAATATAGCACAGATACTTAGTGTCGGGGCAGGACGTAGCCTGGTGGTAAAATCACCATTTTCCCTGGGATCTGGTGTTACTATGTTAAAATATAGCACAGATACTTAGTGTCGGGGCAGGACGTAGCCTGGTGGTAAAATCACCATTTTCCCTGGGATCTGGTGTTACTATGTTAAAATATAGCACAGATACTTAGTGTCGGGGCAGGACGTAGCCTGGTGGTAAAATCACCATTTTCCCTGGGATCTGGTGTTACTATGTTAAAATATAGCACAGATACTTAGTGTCGGGGCGGGATGTAGCCTGGTGGTAAAATCACCATTTTCCCTGGGATCTGGTGTTACTATGTTAAAATATAGCACAGATACTTAGTGTCGGGGCAGGACGTAGCCTGGTGGTAAAATCACCATTTTCCCTGGGATCTGGTGTTACTATGTTAAAATATAGCACAGATACTTAGTGTCGGGGCAGGACGTAGCCTGGTGGTAAAATCACCATTTTCCCTGGGATCTGGTGTTACTATGTTAAAATATAGCACAGATACTTAGTGTCGGGGCAGGACGTAGCCTGGTGGTAAAATCACCATTTTCCCTGGGATCTGGTGTTACTATGTTAAAATATAGCACAGATACTTAGTGTCGGGGCAGGACGTAGCCTGGTGGTAAAATCACCATTTTCCCTGGGATCTGGTGTTACTATGTTAAAATATAGCACAGATACTTAGTGTCGGGGCAGGACGTAGCCTGGTGGTAAAATCACCATTTTCCCTGGGATCTGGTGTTACTATGTTAAAATATAGCACAGATACTTAGTGTCGGGGCAGGACGTAGCCTGGTGGTCAAATCACCATTTTCCCTGGGATCTGGTGTTACTATGTTAAAATATAGCACAGATACTTAGTGTCGGGGCAGGACGTAGCCTGGTGGTAAAATCACCATTTTCCCTGGGATCTGGTGTTACTATGTTAAAATATAGCACAGATACTTAGTGTCGGGGCAGGACGTAGCCTGGTGGTAAAATCACCATTTTCCCTGGGATCTGGTGTTACTATGTTAAAATATAGCACAGATACTTAGTGTCGGGGCAGGACGTAGCCTGGTGGTAAAATCACCATTTTCCCTGGGATCTGGTGTTACTATGTTAAAATATAGCACAGATACTTAGTGTCGGGGCAGGACGTAGCCTGGTGGTAAAATCACCATTTTCCCTGGGATCTGGTGTTACTATGTTAAAATATAGCACAGATACTTAGTGTCGGGGCGGGACGTAGCCTGGTGGTAAAATCACCATTTTCCCTGGGATCTGGTGTTACTATGTTAAAATATAGCACAGATACTTAGTGTCGGGGCAGGACGTAGCCTGGTGGTAAAATCACCATTTTCCCTGGGATCTGGTGTTACTATGTTAAAATATAGCACAGATACTTAGTGTCGGGGCAGGACGTAGCCTGGTGGTAAAATCACCATTTTCCCTGGGATCTGGTGTTACTATGTTAAAATATAGCACAGATACTTAGTGTCGGGGCGGGATGTAGCCTGGTGGTAAAATCACCATTTTCCCTGGGATCTGGTGTTACTATGTTAAAATATAGCACAGATACTTAGTGTCGGGGCAGGACGTAGCCTGGTGGTAAAATCACCATTTTCCCTGGGATCTGGTGTTACTATGTTAAAATATAGCACAGATACTTAGTGTCGGGGCAGGACGTAGCCTGGTGGTAAAATCACCATTTTCCCTGGGATCTGGTGTTACTATGTTAAAATATAGCACAGATACTTAGTGTCGGGGCAGGACGTAGCCTGGTGGTAAAATCACCATTTTCCCTGGGATCTGGTGTTACTATGTTAAAATATAGCACAGATACTTAGTGTCGGGGCAGGATGTAGCCTGGTGGTAAAATCACCATTTTCCCTGGGATCTGGTGTTACTATGTTAAAATATAGCACAGATACTTAGTGTCGGGGCAGGACGTAGCCTGGTGGTAAAATCACCATTTTCCCTGGGATCTGGTGTTACTATGTTAAAATATAGCACAGATACTTAGTGTCGGGGCAGGACGTAGCCTGGTGGTAAAATCACCATTTTCCCTGGGATCTGGTGTTACTATGTTAAATATAGCACAGATACTTAGTGTCGGGGCAGGACGTAGCCTGGTGGTAAAATCACCATTTTCCCTGGGATCTGGTGTTACTATGTTAAAATATAGCACAGATACTTAGTGTCGGGGCAGGACGTAGCCTGGTGGTAAAATCACCATTTTCCCTGGGATCTGGTGTTACTATGTTAAAATATAGCACAGATACTTAGTGTCGGGGCAGGACGTAGCCTGGTGGTAAAATCACCATTTTCCCTGGGATCTGGTGTTACTATGTTAAAATATAGCACAGATACTTAGTGTCGGGGCAGGACGTAGCCTGGTGGTAAAATCACCATTTTCCCTGGGATCTGGTGTTACTATGTTAAAATATAGCACAGATACTTAGTGTCGGGGCAGGACGTAGCCTGGTGGTAAAATCACCATTTTCCCTGGGATCTGGTGTTACTATGTTAAAATATAGCACAGATACTTAGTGTCGGGGCAGGACGTAGCCTGGTGGTAAAATCACCATTTTCCCTGGGATCTGGTGTTACTATGTTAAAATATAGCACAGATACTTAGTGTCGGGGCAGGACGTAGCCTGGTGGTAAAATCACCATTTTCCCTGGGATCTGGTGTTACTATGTTAAAATATAGCACAGATACTTAGTGTCGGGGCAGGACGTAGCCTGGTGGTAAAATCACCATTTTCCCTGGGATCTGGTGTTACTATGTTAAAATATAGCACAGATACTTAGTGTCGGGGCAGGACGTAGCCTGGTGGTAAAATCACCATTTTCCCTGGGATCTGGTGTTACTATGTTAAAATATAGCACAGATACTTAGTGTCGGGGCAGGATGTAGCCTGGTGGTAAAATCACCATTTTCCCTGGGATCTGGTGTTACTATGTTAAAATATAGCACAGATACTTAGTGTCGGGGCAGGACGTAGCCTGGTGGTAAAATCACCATTTTCCCTGGGATCTGGTGTTACTATGTTAAAATATAGCACAGATACTTAGTGTCGGGGCAGGACGTAGCCTGGTGGTAAAATCACCATTTTCCCTGGGATCTGGTGTTACTATGTTAAATATAGCACAGATACTTAGTGTCGGGGCGGGACGTAGCCTGGTGGTAAAATCACCATTTTCCCTGGGATCTGGTGTTACTATGTTAAAATATAGCACAGATACTTAGTGTCGGGGCAGGACGTAGCCTGGTGGTAAAATCACCATTTTCCCTGGGATCTGGTGTTACTATGTTAAAATATAGCACAGATACTTAGTGTCGGGGCGGGACGTAGCCTGGTGGTAAAATCACCATTTTCCCTGGGATCTGGTGTTACTATGTTAAAATATAGCACAGATACTTAGTGTCGGGGCAGGACGTAGCCTGGTGGTAAAATCACCATTTTCCCTGGGATCTGGTGTTACTATGTTAAAATATAGCACAGATACTTAGTGTCGGGGCAGGACGTAGCCTGGTGGTAAAATCACCATTTTCCCTGGGATCTGGTGTTACTATGTTAAAATATAGCACAGATACTTAGTGTCGGGGCAGGACGTAGCCTGGTGGTAAAATCACCATTTTCCCTGGGATCTGGTGTTACTATGTTAAAATATAGCACAGATACTTAGTGTCGGGGCAGGACGTAGCCTGGTGGCTATGTTAAAATATAGCACAGATACTTAGTGTCGGGGCGGGATGTAGCCTGGTGGTAAAATCACCATTTTCCCTGGGATCTGGTGTTACTATGTTAAAATATAGCACAGATACTTAGTGTCGGGGCGGGACGTAGCCTGGTGGTAAAATCACCATTTTCCCTGGGATCTGGTGTTACTATGTTAAAATATAGCACAGATACTTAGTGTCGGGGCAGGACGTAGCCTGGTGGTAAAATCACCATTTTCCCTGGGATCTGGTGTTACTATGTTAAAATATAGCACAGATACTTAGTGTCGGGGCAGGACATAGCCTGGTGGTAAAATCACCATTTTCCCTGGGATCTGGTGTTACTATGTTAAAATATAGCACAGATACTTAGTGTCGGGGCGGGATGTAGCCTGGTGGTAAAATCACCATTTTCCCTGGGATCTGGTGTTACTATGTTAAAATATAGCACAGATACTTAGTGTCGGGGCAGGACGTAGCCTGGTGGTAAAATCACCATTTTCCCTGGGATCTGGTGTTACTATGTTAAAATATAGCACAGATACTTAGTGTCGGGGCAGGACGTAGCCTGGTGGTAAAATCACCATTTTCCCTGGGATCTGGTGTTACTATGTTAAAATATAGCACAGATACTTAGTGTCGGGGCAGGACGTAGCCTGGTGGTAAAATCACCATTTTCCCTGGGATCTGGTGTTACTATGTTAAAATATAGCACAGATACTTAGTGTCGGGGCGGGATGTAGCCTGGTGGTCAAATCACCATTTTCCCTGGGATCTGGTGTTACTATGTTAAAATATAGCACAGATACTTAGTGTCGGGGCGGGATGTAGCCTGGTGGTCAAATCACCATTTTCCCTGGGATCTGGTGTTACTATGTTAAAATATAGCACAGATACTTAGTGTCGGGGCGGGATGTAGCCTGGTGGTAAACAGCTTGCTTGATGTGCAGTCAGTTTGGGATCGACCCCCGTCGGTGGACCTACTGGGCTATTTCTTGATCCAGCCAGTGCACCACAACTGCCAAAGGCCATGATATGTGCTATCCTGTCTGTAGGATGGTGCATATAAAAGATCCCTTGCTACTAATGGAAAAATGTAGCGGGTTTCCTCTCTAAGACTATATGTCAAAATTACCATAATGTTTGACATTCAATAGCCGATGTTTAATAAATCAAGGTGCTCTAGTGGTGTCGTTAAACAAAACAAACTTGTAAACAAATGTTTTTTTGACTATTATTTTTATAATATAGTTTATTATTATATAGTCATTTCATTCCTATAAATATAATAAAAATGTGTCTCCGTCTGGTCTGTGCATTCATATTGTTATTATTATTAATTATTGTTTTTGTTGTTATATAATTTTTTATCACTGTTTGCTGACACCAGATTGTTTGGTAATGGGCAATAAACTGAATTGAATTGAATATAATGAATGGATACTCACAGTATCAGGTCTCTTTTTGCTGATGAGTTCATCTTTGGGGAAACACTGAGATGTGATAATATTGGCAGTTTCACTCATTGCCTACAAATCAAAGTACTTCAACATTACAATACAAATTAACATCATTAATTTTTGACTCACACCATTCGGGAAAATAATAATGAACACATTCTAAATTTAAATTTACTTAAACACCTCTATAAAAATTCCATTTATTTGCAAAAACTTATAATCTTTTAAAGTATATAAAGTAAACAAAGCTGTCAAAAATGGGGAAAAAAATCAGCTTAAAAATATATAATAATATGGTTTCAAACAGAATTCGAAATAGTGCATTTCTATTTACAAAATCTGCAGGAATTGATACAACATTGTATAAGGGTTATAAACAGGAGAAAATATACAGTTATTCAATTCATAATGACACATTCCATGTTTTTAGTTAATAATGTGTCTTTAAAATTTCAAATTCAATTACCTCTTTGAGATCTCGGAAAAGCAGATCATTATTCTTATCGAGAAAACCTTTCACACCATACGTAACATCCCCTGCATAGTGGAGTAACCGGAATTCCTGAAATGGAACATATTAGAAAATAAATACAGCTATAGTAACTGTGTTCATCGTTTGTCACAGATTAATTCATAGCAGGTAAAATCTGGTACCCTAAGTACTTTAAAAATGAACAACACTTCAGCGCATTTTAAATTCTGGCTATTTAATGTAAAACATAATATGGTTATTTCAAAATATGGTCTAAATAAAGTAATACTGCTGCCAAAATGTAGAAATAGATGTCAGGTTTTATGTGCACATTCAGAACAAGATGATGTATCACACGCCTGTCATGGGCACAGGTGCTGGCCTGGGCCGGTTCCTCTATCAAGGACAGGATAGAAATAGATCTTTGATATGCACTTTTCTATAGACGGGTTGGAACATAGACCAGTGGTAAGGTGCTCGTCTGATGCACAATTGATCGATGATCGATGCCCATTGGTGGACCCACTGGGCTATTTCTCATTCCAGTCAGTGCTCCACAATTGGACTTAGTCCCACACATGGGGCCAGTTTCGTTTTAAAAAAAGATAAATAAATTTTTTTTAAATTAAAATATTAATAATAATTAAATGAACCAGGAAGAAAACTGTTCAGTGCTCCACAACTGGTGTACCAAAGGCAGTGGTAGGTACAATCCTGTCTGTGAGATGGTGTATATAAAAGATACATTGGTGCTAATCAAAAGAGAAACTCGATGCATGGCAGCAGTCGTGTCCTCTCTCATTATCTGTATTGCCCTTAATTATATGTCCGACACCACATAACCACAAATAAAAATGTGTCACACGACATTCAGAACAAGATGATGTATCACACGCCTGTCATGGGCACAGATGCTGGCCTGGGCCGGTTCCTCTATCAAGGACAGGATAGAAATAGATCTTTGATATGCACTTTTCATTAAATAAAACTTTTCTTTCTTCCTTTTCTACAGATAAGACAGTATATATCACTTGGGCCAGGAAAATAAACAGTCCACCAAGAGCAAGATGTATCTTATAACCCAGTACACCTCAATCAAGTGATCTACCAATGGACCACATCCCACCCACCCCAGTTTGATAGATGGATAAATGTTTTATAAAATTAACAGAGCATATTAAGTGATCTATCCACCCACCCCAATTTGATAAACGGATAAATATTTTATAAAATGAATACAGATTATTGCATGGAAGAGTGTCATATGAAATTTATGGAACAAGTTTGGGAATTATTATTTTAAATTACTCAAATGTGATATTTTCTTTATTATCCACCCCTGCACGTACTGTAACCTCACAGTGGTGCAGGGGTGTAACATTCTCTTTGAGAATGGCCAATACAGCACAAATCCCCTTGTTTTGAGTAAAAGTCAGTATCTATCTGTGAGATTTGTATTTTTGCACAGTTCTTTACACTGTGTTTTTCTTTAAATCTTAATTTTTTTATATTGATGTTGATCATCACTTTATTTGTTTGCATTACCATAGTTTGACACCCAATAGCCGATGTATTTTTCATGCTGGGGTGTCGTTAAACATTCATTCATTCATTCATTATTATCCACAAACTGTAACATATAATAAACATTAAAACTAAATGTAATCACTGCACAGTCAATGTTAATAACACTAACAAAATCAGTTACAAAGACACTGACTTTCATTTATAATAACAGTTCTCAATTATAATAAAACATACATCCAGCTACCATTTATTTAGTCATTCAATTTAAACTTTATATTTTCATTACTCGATCAGTGCCATTTATAATATCAGAGATACATCCATGATGTAAATTTCACAAACCGGTTTGCAGTTGCTGTACAGAGTAGTAGACTTGGAAGTGTGCCATAACAACATTCAATGTATTGTTATGACCATGCCATAACAACATTCAATGTATTGTTATGGCCATGCCATAAAGATAATGTGGGAAAATATGATACTTATGTAACCTTTTATTGTCAACCATGTGCAGGGTAATAAAAATTGCTTTACATTAGCATTAATAAAAATATATTTTATATTGCATCTGGAGTCTCAGAAATCTGTTAACTGTGACTGGACACTATTTTAAGACTTGTAATTGGGTTGGGAGGTTTTCTAAGAAAATGTGGTAGTTTGCTAACAGTGGCTGTGTGTTATTTTTCTTACATCTCTCTGTATGGTCTTGCGTGTGGCGTTGTTTGCTGCCTTGTGAGTAACGAAGTGTGGATGACTTCCAATCGTCTGCGAGAGTTTCTCCAGGAATGTCTGGTCTGTGGTGTCACCGGGTCGCAGACACTCCTCGTCCTAGAGAGCCAGACAGACAACACTTGACAGTGATCCCATTCAACAATATTCAAACATTTAAGCTACTCCTTTCCTCTTTATTAATAATTCATAATTTGTTGACTTCATACGATCCAACCTGCAATGTCTTTATTAAGATATATTTAACAAGTGAAATTGAAATTCCTTTGGCAATAATTAAGAAAATGACTATGGCAAAAACCAAGCTGTAAAAAAATAAAAATAAAATATAGTCCACAGTAAAAAACCCTAGTGCAGTGGAGAATGAAAAACTCTGTGGCAATCCCCATGGACTGCTGTGGGCAACTGCAGGAGCTGTGGCATAAAGTTTTATAATTTACAGTTAAAATGTTTTCCACTGATCCTTGACAAGAAAACATTCCTTCCTGTCATCATGAACTAACCAGGAAGGGTGGAGTGGGGGGCTCGGGTGGGGGGCTCTAGCCCTCCAATAATTCTGAATAAAAAATATTACTGATAGTAAATCTTAAGGCAGAGATGAATTTTACTTGTAGAATGCAGAAAATTGAATTTCAGTACATCTAGTTTTCAAAATTTTACGGGGGAGCATATACCCTGAACCCCCTAGAGACTTTGATTTGCACCTTCGATCTCAGTCAGCCTCTCCCCAATGTCTCCGCCGTGCCTGTTAACCCTTGGACACACTCACCATTATGGCTATTATTCCAAATGGCCTCCCTTCCACCAGATCACAGATAATCTTATTGTTGAAGAATTGCACATGCTCCCACTGAAAACAAACAGATATAATGCATAAATTAACGTAATGTCTAACAGCATACAACAGTACTAGGATATATGTTGGTCCACTCTTTAAATCTAGTAACTTCACCATGAAAGCAGGTACTGAATAAAACTGAATGAATGAATAATACATCAGTTATTGGGCGTCATGAAAGCACGGAATGAAAAACAACACTAAGGGATAAGTGGTTTCTTGCAACCTTTGAATTTAACAAATATTTGTTCCTACCGTATTTGACCGGAAATGAGCCCATATGATATTGAACATTTTTTGTTTTCTTCCAGGTTCATTTAATTATTATTAAAAACATTTTATTTAGATTTTTTTTTGTGTTAAACAAAACTGGCCCCATGTCTGGGAATAAGCCCACCTCATGCCAAGCTCATAATGAGTTATTTTAGCCCCCTGGGCTTATTTCCGATCAAATACAGTAATTCAGCAAACCAGTAACAATTATTATCGTTATACTGTTAATCACAAATAGCAAATCACTTTACTGTATCCCACGCCATGTCTAGTTGATGTCAGCATGGTTTCTATTTGATAAACGTCAGCACAATTTCTATTTGATATATAACAAATTTGTTTTTGTTTAACAATATAACTAGAGCACATTGATTAATTAATTGGAAGTCAAACATTTAGAAATTCTGACTTGTACATTTTTTCATTAGTAGCAAGGCATCTTTTACATGCATTTTTCCACTGACAACAAAGCACATACCACAACCTTTGACTAGTTGTGGTGCACTGGTCGGAACGAGTTGAATGGATCCACTGATGTGGTTGAATCCTGCAACTGAGCTAAATCCGGCTTCATTGATATATATAAAAAATGTGTCACAGTGTCTTCTACATACATTAAAGCAAAACCACATCCCCATACCTCCTGTTTTTATTTCTTGTTTTGTTTACGCAAACTCATACCTGGATTCCTTCTCGCTCATACTCCTCTTGTTCCGACTTGAGGGTCAACTCAATGAAAAGTTGCTGCAGCTTCTCATTGCAGTAATTTATGCAGAATTGTTCAAAACTGTAAAAAAAAAACATTTTGTAAATCACAAATAAATTGATTCTTTTTTAATTTAAACTATTTATTCAAAGAAACCCCTGGAACATTAAGTTCTACTTTAACAATGTCATTTTTAACAAACTTACTAATGAGAATTGTAGATCTTTAAAAAAAAAAAAAAAAAAATTTAAATTTGAGATTTGTTTTAAAGATTGAATTGGTTATAGCCGACTAAAACGTAGTGTGGCAAAATGAATTAGAGTACAAGCTATAATGTAATCCTCACCTATTGATACCAAATATTTCAAAGCCATATATATCTAGTAGGCCCATCAAAGAACATTTCAACCTTTCCTGAAAAAAGAAACAGGAGAAAAATAAGATGTCTAAAAAAAAAAAAGCTCAAGAAGATGAATCTATTAATTTGCAGAATAAGAAAATATTTTTAAATGCAAAATTAAACCAGATGTACACTGCATTAAACTGTTTTCATTCTTGGTAGTTCAGTCATCCGCATGTAAAATAATATACTTAAAAGACTATACAGTTTTTCTACATTCATTTTACAGGTACAAGATTTTATTACTGGTATAAACATTACTCAGTGTAGACCAATATCAACATACAGTTCAAAATGGCAACCATTTATATGATGAGAAGTTGACATAATTGTAATTACTTTTTTCTAAATATTTATGTAACTAAATACTCTTAACACATCTTTGTTTGATATCACACATTTTATCTACTTTCTATACTCACTCTCTTGGCAAGAGATACGTTGATTTTCTTGACAATCCAAGTGAAAAGACGGTCATATATTCCTTTTCCTAAAGCATCCCGGGCATACAGCGCTTGGTCCTGATTAAGTGGGGTTTTCACCTGAATTATATGAACAGCCAGGTAAATAACCACACCTGTCAACTAAAAGCATTTGTACTCTTATATTATTTGGGTTTGTATTTTTTCAAAATAATTTTCTACCTACTTTTTTCTTCAAATATTGTTTTGAACAAAAATATCTTGATATCTACTGTTTTTATCAAAGCTCATTTGAAAACAACTTCATTAATTGCTGCAAAACAATCTATTTGAACTTGTTGTGACCATTTAAAATCCACTTTTCCATCACATTTTATAATGTGTTTTCTCCAGACGCTTCAGTTAGTGTTTTTATCATGCTAATGCTATTCTGTCAAGAGAGACAAGTGTCATTTTGTTTTTTCATTTAAATTTAGTCAAAAGAAAAATTCTGCCTCATACAGTAGTAAATTTATGTCTCACCTTTTCCCCTCTTGCATCTATGGTCCGGTATTGTAAGGAGGCCTGCAGTATATTTTCATCACAACCAAGCAACTATAAACAAAAAGATTTTACAGAAAACTTGTAGTGAAGAGACTTTATATCACCCTATCATGAAGTTTTACAATTTCATTAAAGAAAACTCGTAATGAAGAAACGGTATCACATTGCATCATAACATTTTACATGTTAGAATGACAAATGAAATTTATAATGCAAAACTCTAAACTAAATCATTAATACAGTTACTGTAATAGTCTGAAAATGTTAATTAAAGTTCATGGTGTATGAAATCAGCTTTGTGCATACTGAGTATAAAAGTTGGTCTTTGATTTTTGTTTTTTTAAATCTAAGAAAATTGTTTTAATATTGCTTAACTTTATAAGAGGTCTATGACTAAACTTAATCCCCTATGCTCTCATAATACTTTTATTCCCCCTGATTTACAAAGAAAGTTGTATTTCTAATTATCAAAAATACACTGAGTTGTCACACAGTTCTCCACTCTTGAAAATGTTTTTTGTTTTGTTTAGAGAATATTGATTTATTAGTCGTCGGCTATTGGATGTCAAACATTTGGTAATTTTGACATATAGTCTAAAAGAGAAAACCTGCTACATTTCACCTTGCATATGCACTATCCTACAGACAGGATACCATATACCAGTCATGGTGCACTGGCAGGAACAAGAAATAGCCCAATAGGCCGACCGACGAGGACTGATCCTAGACCGACCGCGCATCAGCTGAGTACTTTACCACTGGGCTACGTCCCACCCGTTAACACTGTAGAAAGCTGTACCTTTGCAATGATCTGAAGTGTCTGAACATCTTTACCACTGGGCTACGTCCCACCCCTTAACACTGTAGAAAGCTGTACCTTTGCAATGATCTGAAGTGTCTGAACATCTTTACCACTGGGCTACGTCCCACCCCTTAACACTGTAGAAAGCTGTACCTTTGTAATGATCTGAAGTGGCTGAACATCTTTACCACTGGGCTACGTCCCACCCCTTAACACTGTAGAAAGCTGTACCTTTGTAATGGTCTGAAGTGGCTGAACATCTTTACCACTGGGCTACGTCCCACCCCTTAACACTGTAGAAAGCTGTACCTTTGTAATGATCTGAAGTGGCTGAACATCTTTACCACTGGGCTACGTCCCACCCCTTAACACTGTAGAAAGCTGTACCTTTGTAATGATCTGAAGTGGCTGAACATCTTTACCACTGGGCTACGTCCCACCCCTTAACACTGTAGAAAGCTGTACCTTTGTAATGATCTGAAGTGGCTGAACATCTTTACCACTGGGCTACGTCCCACCCCTTAACACTGTAGAAAGCTGTACCTTTGTAATGGTCTGAAGTGGCTGAACATCTTTACCACTAGGCTACGTCCCACCCCTTAACACTGTAGAAAGCTGTACCTTTGTAATGATCTGAAATGGCTGAACATCTTTACCACTGGGCTACGTCCCACCCCTTAACACTGTAGAAAGCTGTACCTTTGTAATGATCTGAAGTGTCTGAACATCTTTACCACTGGGCTACGTCCCACCCCTTAACACTGTAGAAAGCTGTACCTTTGCAATGATCTGAAGTGGCTGAACATCTTTACCACTGGGCTACGTCCCACCCCTTAACACTGTAGAAAGCTGTACCTTTGCAATGATCTGAAGTGTCTGAACATCTTTACCACTGGGCTACGTCCCACCCCTTAACACTGTAGAAAGCTGTACCTTTGCAATGATCTGAAGTGTCTGAACATCTTTACCACTGGGCTACGTCCCACCCGTTAACACTGTAGAAAGCTGTACCTTTGCAATGATCTGAAGTGGCTGAACATCTTTACCACTGGGCTACGTCCCACCCGTTAACACTGTAGAAAGCTGTACCTTTGCAATGATCTGAAGTGTCTGAACATCTTTACCACTGGGCTACGTCCCACCCCTTAACACTGTAGAAAGCTGTACCTTTGCAATGATCTGAAGTGTCTGAACATCTTTACCACTGGGCTACGTCCCTCCCCTTAACACTGTAGAAAGCTGTACCTTTGCAATGATCTGAAGTGGCTGAACATCTTTACCACTGGGCTACGTCCCACCCCTTAACACTGTAGAAAGCTGTACCTTTGCAATGATCTGAAGTGTCTGAACATCTTTACCACTGGGCTACGTCCCACCCCTTAACACTGTAGAAAGCTGTACCTTTGCAATGATCTGAAGTGGCTGAACATCTTTACCACTGGGCTACGTCCCACCCCTTAACACTGTAGAAAGCTGTACCTTTGTAATGATCTGAAGTGTCTGAACATCTTTACCACTGGGCTACGTCCCACCCGTTAACACTGTAGAAAGCTGTACCTTTGCAATGATCTGAAGTGGCTGAACATCTTTAAGTTTAACCAAACCATCATCCGACACCTGGTATTCAAGATTTCCGAGATGCAGCACAGATCCAATGATGGCAAACAAATCCTAAAATTGAGAAAACATTATTAAAGTTTTTATTACTTTTAACAATTTTATATTGACCTTTATCAAATACAGTTCAATAAATATGGAAATAAGAACAAGATTTATGTAACTTTTGTAGTGAATAATAAAAAAGAATAACATACCAATGTTAAATAAGTCCACTATGGTGTAATGTGTATTCAGTTACATAAATAAATACTACAACATATATGCTGTATTTTGCAACTTTCATTGTCAAAGTGACAAAACTGTAAAACTTACTACATGTATTAAATCTTATTAAAAGGCGACATATTTTTTCATTTTAAACTGATCTATTTATAATTTAAACAAGTATTAAGTGAACAGATCAAGAACTCAATTTATGATTAAATTATTTCACATTATTTCAGTGTTTAAAACATATTCCAACCAGAAAAGTCTTTTTTGTTTTCTAAATGACCATTTAAAAAAAAAAAAAAAAGTTTTATGGTGGAAAAAAAAAAAAAAAATCTTATTTAACAACTATTTTGAGTATGAAGACACACAGAAGAACACTGGTGAATGACAACTTACATCTTGCTCTTTTGAAGAGAAGTCACAAACATCCATTGCATTTTTCACCATTTTATAATTTTGTTGATCATCCACTGTATCTGCCTGGTAACTGTCACCCTAAAAAGGAAAAAGAAATGCATGAGGTCATCATACAGACTGTTATATTATAAACATTAAGCAAAAACACCTCTGTTTCCAACCAGTACTCCACAAATTGCCTGTTATGTGCTGTCAAAAGCATATACCGGTAAACAATCTCTGAAAGAAAACATATTGTGACATCAACATATGTTTTATAATGAGCTTTTCCTCTCATTTTTCAAATTATGAAGCACAATTGCCCACTTTCAGCAGCTAATAATCACTGCAGGCGTCTTCAAATTGCAAGAACTATCGTTTAGTTTGTGAATCAGTTACATGTATATGCATATTTTGCAGAACTGATTTTCTGTTCATTGAAAATTCTACTGAATTATCAGTCCTAGCCATATGTCTCATTGTATATTTCAATAATAGGAAAAAGGTTACACAAACCAAAATATGTCATATACATTTGTTTGACATAAGCTCTTTTCAGATCATGCAAATTTTGAATTTGTGATGGCATAATAAACAATATTCTGTGATGTCAACGATTCCCTTCCCTTCCTGACCTGATTGAGATAGAAGTAGTCCTGTGGGTTGCGCGTCAGTTTGAGTCTGTCAATTATCTGCGGACTTCCTCCCGACAGCAGCTGGTAGAAGACATGGAAGTTCCTCTCCCCAGCAGCCTGGTGGATGACGCGAGACTTCTCCAACAAGTAGTTCAGGATGTGGCCACCCACTGGAGCACCCTGGGAAACAAGGATTTACTTTAATGAGCAGTAATGTGTGATGATGATCCTATATCAATTGATAAGAAACATATGCCCCAGAAATAAAAAGTTAACTGATGGATAGATGGATGGACGGATGAACGAATGGAATATGCAAGACCATAATACAACAAATCAAAGAGTGAGTGAGTGAATATTTTTGACATGCCCATATAACACTAAGGTTTCAGGCATGTCTGTCATGGGCCAAGTCTCTGGATACCCATCAAAGACGGGCAAATAAAAAACATTATTACCTATGTAGTTACATAAATATTGTACTTTCCCACTCTATCTTTATGGCATGGGCTATAATAATACACTGAAAAGTGTTATAGCACACTTCTGACGTAACTTAGTTGTTATAGCAGCTGCAAGCTTGCGATGGTCACGGCTATGATACTGTCATCATTCCACGTCACTGTAATTGACATTGCTGAATGTTATTAATCTCAATTGTGAAGCAATTACAACCAGATTTAATGGTTGTTATAAAGCACACTTTGTGGATAATAAATAAATTATAACATTCGAGGGAGTACCATGTGAAATTTATGAAACTCGTTTGGAAATGTTTTTATACTCTTCGATGTCGGAATAAAGTATTTCTAAACTAGTATTATAAATTCTGTATAGCACTCCTGATCATGTAATAATCTATATGTTCAGTACATTATAGGTTTAAAACTAAATAATATCTTCCAGTTTCTGTAGAAACCTTATGCAAATAATTATGTTCATTACACACATATATATGATTAAAAAAGCAGACAGACAAACACACCTTGTAATCAAATTGGATGTCCATGTATTTTCCAAATCTGCTAGAGTTGTCATTCCGATTTGTCTTTGCATTGCCAAAAGCCTGAAGTACAAAAAGATACATATATATATATAACATTATGGTATACTCTGGAATTTCTGTCATCATCATAAGGTACATGCACCAATTAATAACAGAAGCATTTTTCTTATTGTTTGAATGATAATGGAAACGATATATTTGTAAACTATTTTTAATGATAACAGTAATGTGTGCACCAATTAATAACATAAGCATTTTTCTTATTGTTTGAATGATAATGGAAACGATATATTTGTAAACTATTTTTAATGATAACAGTAATGTTTGAAGAATAAGATATAAAAATATGGGTGTTTTTTAGAAAATACTTTTTATCTCTCTACAGATGGTTAACTATATTTATAAGCTATAACTATGAGTCTTTCATTTAAAATTTAATCCATTTTGTTTTACATATTACAAACTCTACACACAATGACTAAGTAATAAATGAAATCACCAATTGTATATAATAGTTGTACATAATAATGTGCATATTACAATTGGCAGAGATGAAAATGATTCAGGACCAAAATTGCAAAATTGCTGTGTCTTAAAATGTAGTGAGTTATTATGAATTTTATATAACAATAAAAAAGGACACAGTTTTTGGATGACATCATAATCTGGGAAAATTTTCACCACTGGATAACATCATAATCTGGGAACATTTTCACCCCTGGATGACATCATAATCTGGGAACATTTTCACCCCTGGATGACATCATAATCTGGGAACATTTTCACCCCTGCAGTTGGGCAAATCAATGAACCGGAACCACTCCCAGTGACAACACATGCAATTAAAAAAATGTCTATGACAAAAAAGCATGTCATGAAAAAAAAAAGTGAACATGGTCCACACCTAAAAAAGTGCCATGGAAAATTAAAACCTCCATGGCACTGAAGACTGACATGGGCAACTGCAGGGGTTGCATATGTATAAAAGAATTTAAGGGTCAGACGATATTTTCGACATTATTTTCTGAATGTCAATTATACTAGCTAGACCATAATGTCACGCATGGTATTGTTCCATTTTGACGAAAGTGGGTGTAAGCAACCCATAAATGAATTAAAATTCACTGTCATTGACACTGTCGACTAGTTCTAATGGCGAAAACATGCTTACATTTGCACGTAAATTAGGGCGAAAGCGAAAGGTCTGCTAAGTGCCCATAACTTGCTTTTTCACAAAGCGCTTCATTTGCACACTTTGCATGTGTATTCCATGTTCCCAATGCTGAATTTCCGTATAATTGGAGCTTGCGTTCGTGTACGGTGCACACTTCAAATTCGACAATGGTACGACGTCAACTGACTATCAAAGATCAAGGAAGGGCTATTGCTTGGCTTCAGGATGGCAATACGCAAAGAAATGTTGCTCTGAGACTTGGTGTCAGTCAGAGTGTCGTTGGCCGACTGTGGCAACGGTATCAAGCAATGAATTCTGTTCGAAATCGTCCACGTTCGGGAAGACCCCGAAGCACTACAAATAGAGAGGACCACTACATCACCAATATGGCTCTACGTCAACGCACAACCACTGCACGCCGATTACGTGACAATCTGCGGACTGCGACTGGAACTCGAGTGTCTGATCAAACCATACGCAATCGTCTGAGAGGCAATAATCTATGCTGCCATCGCCAGGCTGTTCGACCACCACTCCTACCACGTCACAGAACGGCCAGACGTCACTGGTGCACACTTCATCTGCGGTGGCAACGTGTTCAGTGGGGTCGAGTGATGTTCACTGATGAGTCCAGGTTTAGTCTCCAGTTCAAGTACGGTCGGGTTTGTGTCTACAGACGTCCTGGGGAGCGCTTCGCTGACGTTAACGTTAGACGTCACCGGTTCGGTGGTGGCAGGTCATGGTGTGGGGAGGCATCTCTATCCACCACAGGACCCCCCTCTATGTGGTGGATGGCAATCTGAATGGAATCCGCTACCTGAATGAGATTATCCGGCCGTTGGTTCTCCCAGGCCTTCAGCAGATTGGCGGCGGGGCAGTTCTGCAGGATGACAATGCCAGACCAGGGTGGTAACGGACTTTCTCAGACAACAAGGTATCGCCAGGATGGATTGGCCAGCATATTCGCCTGACTTGCCCCCAATAGAGAATGCCTGGGACGAATTAGGCAGGAGAGTTCGGGATAACCATGCCCCTCCGGCCAACCTTCATGATCTGGGTCAACTTCTTATGGCAGAGTGGCAGGCCATTCCCCAAGAGTTCTTCAGACGTCTGATCAACAGCATGAGGCAATGATGTGTCGAGTGTATTCGCGCCAGGGGTGGATTCACACACTATTAAACGAATGTTCTAATGTGTAAAATCCATGTTTGACAACCTTCAACTTTGACAGCATGTCATGTGACTTTCTTGTATACAGTGACGTTTATTTGTGGGTTTTTGTAAATATGGAACAATAAATTAAATTTTTCATGTAGTTTACATCATCAATCTAATACACTCTGAAACTTATTTGGTTATAAATGTTTGACCCTTAAATTCTTTTGAGTAGTATATATATATATACAGATGTAAGATCCGCACCTCAAGTATGGGATTAGAGTTGAGCAGTCTGTCCTTGATGCGGTCAACCTCGGTGGAGTGGGTGCTGCTCGCGGCAATGTACTGCAGAATCTGCTTGGATGCCTCTGTTTTCCCAGAACCAGACTCGCCAGATATGAGGACACAGACATCGCAGTTATCTCCCCTCATTGTCCGGTAGGCAGCATCAGCAATGGCATAGCTACAGAACAAACGATAATGATACAGATTGATTAACATAAGTGTTAAGTAGGGACTCCACGAGTCCAAAATATTGGGACTCGAGTACTCGAGGGTCAAACTTAACCCAGACCCAAGTACCCAAGATGATAATGAGACAAAGGAATATAAAGTAAAATAGCATTATACATCTTAATTCCAGCACTGAACATAAATGCCAAATACTGCCATTGTTCAGTATTGTATTGTGATGGATGGCCAGATTAAAAAGAGAAACTAGCGAATAATCAGATGATTATTGTGTAACTTGTACTATCGCTGAATAGTTACTGCTGAACTAGTTGCTCTACATTGTCTAACTTGTACGGGTACTCGAGTCCTGTGAATGGATTAGAGTCTTTGCTTAAAATTGAATCAGTTACATAAAAGAAAGGAATATTTGTTTAATAACACTTTTTTTTTAATTGTGGCGTTAGATGTTTAACATGATTGGTTTGATACTTGTACACCTGCTGCTGCCACATAAGGTACTTAAAACCCCCCAGCAAGATCTCTTTTATAGGTATTTTCTCATGTTTCTGGGTGTGTTCATGACAGGGGGTTAAAATTAATGCTAGTCAAAAAAGACATAACATGAAAATATTACCCACTGAAATATACCTTCATGCACAACAAAAATATGTATTCACTGTACTTTCTATGATCACCTGCCTCAGTGGCGTCGTGGTTAGGCCATTGGTCTACAGGCTGGTAGGTACTGGGTTCGGATCCCAGTCAAGGCATGGGATTTATAATCCAGATACCGACTCCAAACCCTGAGTGAGTGCTCCGCAAAGCTCAATGGGTAGGTGTAAACCACTTGCACCGACCAGTGATCCATAACTGGTTCAACAAAGGCCATGGTTTGTGCTATCCTGCCTGTGGGATGCGCAAATAAAAGATCCCTTGCTGCTAATCGGAAAGAGTAGCCCATGTAGTGGCAACAGCGGGTTTCCTCTCAAAAATCAGTGTGGTCCGTAACCATATGTCTGACACCATATAACCGTAAATAAAATGTGTTGAGTGCATCGTTAAATAAAACATTTCTTTCTTTCTTTCTATGATGACTGCTCTATGGGAAAGAAACTTCTGTTGGTTCAAGAGGTATTAACATACAAAATGCTAAAACGAGTTGGAAATGAAGGTTTAATTCAGCACTAAACCATCTATACAACATAAATTCCATTTTGGTTTCTATACCTAACTAAGCAGAAAAGAAAAAAGGTCAGCAGACCCATAAATCATCTAATAAAATTGGAATTGGCTGACTGCAAGAAACCGATGTAAACCTAAGACATTTAATTGGAGTTTATAGTGAAGTCTGACAATAGAAACCAAGGTTTATCTTAGAAATGAACTTGCAGTTAGTTCGTAAAACTAATAAAATTAGTTGTTACTACATTCATTATATCAGATTAATGATTTCTTTTAGTTTAATGATTCAAATAACACCCAGTGAACACGATGAAGATGTGTGTCATTAAACTGAGGAATGCTAAGGTTCTACCACTAGAGGGTCACATTCAGTGGATTATTATTATTAACTTGATAATGGCAGTAATTAACCGTATACTGGATTACTTCCAGTTTACATCTTTTTTTATAACTTGTAGGAATTTGATTTTTGGAGTGAGAATTGCGAACCCACATTAGAGATACCCCTTGGTTCTATTTTAGGACTCTGCTTTTACTTCTGGTTCAAAATTTAATTTTAGGAGTCCTAATTAAAATATTTATTATTAGAGAACCGTCAAAATTGCGTCTAATTTTCCTTTGTTTGGCTCGCCACACATAAATTATTTATTTGGCATTTAAGTTAAATTTCCAGATTATGATTTTTTCTTTTTTTTAACCTAAAATTGTTTTTACTGCAATTTGCAGAAGCCTTTTCCCCCTTCCCCTTCTTGTTTTGGGTACAATGCCTGGCCTAAGTCGGACATTGTGTCCACAACAAGCGTGCTTGAACATTCATTTGATATAAACACGTTAATTTCCGACATTTGACTTGACAGTTTTTTGTGGGCATACATACATACATTCAGTGACTTTACTACCTGTATCACATTGAATCCCAGCTTAACAAGGAATGTCGAGGCCCTACCACTAGAGGGTCACATTCAGTGACTTTACTACCTATATCACACTGAATCGCAGCTCAAGGGCAGCTGAATCACAAGGTAATCGTAATCCACTTTTGAAACAGTAGATCCCACACGCTGTACAGTATTACATATATCTTTTGTATTATTTCTTCTTACCACACAAGAATCACTCTAGCATTAAAATGGACTACGTGTACATGTACCTGATACTTATACATGAAATTTAATGTCATCTTGTTAAATCAATTGTAAGCAAGAATTTGAAAATAAGTTTTTTAAAACAAATGTACTGGTTTATTATTATTTGCATTAATTATGTGTTGTAATAAATTCCACATTTGTTTTTCAGAAAAGAAAAGAAAAAATATATCACATATTGGAGTAGGAGGGCTAAAGGAGAAGCACTTTACCACCCTTTATATAAATCGTGCACACACATGCATGTACGCATGCATGCACACACATGCATGTACGCATGCATGCACACACGCACGCACACATGCATACGTGCATACATGCACACATGCATACGTACACATGTACGCACACACACAAACACTCACACTCAGTGGTAATAGTTCCACCGATATATGCTATAGAAACATATAAGTTTGGGGACGGTCCTGATTGAATATCAATTATACTGAACTCATTTAACAGTCATGGCAGTCAGTTTATTATTTGTATCACTTTAATGTTCTACTTTACTCAAGTAAAGTGACACCAAACTGACCTCCATGTACAAATGCACAGGCCACTGACCAGCGATAGTGTTCCACCTGACTGAATGGGACTTTTTCAATGTATGTACACTGCAATAAACTTTAATGATTGATGCCTTGTCCCTTCTGCTGACAAAACAACATTAAATAGCCAAACAAGACACAAAGGTCTGAGTATTAAAACAAAAACCTTTGTGTCCAGTCAATGACCAGCTGTTTTCACAAGTCAACTCTACTGTACAGTGCTTGTCACTGCGTTAAAGGTATTAGGGCTTAAATTCTTCTACTAGCAGGGGTAGGGTGGGGGTTACATGATATGCAGTCAGTCTAGGATCGATCCCCATTGGTGGGCCCATTGGGATATTTTGGTATATCAAAGGCTGTGGTATGTGTTATCCTGTCTGTGGGATGGTGCATATAAAAGATCTCTTGCTACTAATGGAAAAATTAGTTCAAATTAACATGTAGCTAGTTCCCTTTTTTTTTTTCCTTTTTTTTTGATGAAACGTTAAAAAATACGCCAAAATTCCTACAAGAATTTGCATACTTAATCCTATGGGATATTAAAAATTCAATAGCACCAAAACTGCCCCTAATTCCGGTCGGGCTGCTGGTGATCCCTTGCACTTGCCAGCGTGGGAGGTCCCCTTTTCCACCCACCCCAGTCCTTTTTCTGTCCTGGATAGAGGAGCTGGCCAAGGCCGGCACCTGCACCCAGGACAGGCATGTGCTGCAACAGCTTGTTCTGAATGTGCATGTAAAACTCTGACATGATATGACAATGGAAAAATGTTGCAGGTTTCCTTTCTTAAAACTTTATGTCAGAATTACCAAATGTTTCACATCCAATAGCTAATGATTAATAAATCAATGTGCTCTAGTAGTGTCATTAAACAAAAATTCCTCTACTATTTCCAACTAAAAGAAAAGAAATGTTTGTTTAACAGACCTCTGAAAATTATCACTTCGTTTATGCACCGCTTGTGCCAGTCTGGACATCATTGATCTCATTTAAGAGCAGGCCATCATTTACATCAGGATACCAGGATATCTTTTATATCATTTAAGGGGTGTTCTCAGTAAGTGATTAGTCACACCAATTTGTCGCATGCGATCAAATCGCACTGTGAGACACCTAAATCGGAACGACTTTTAGTCTTATGCGTTCCGATTTTTCTAGCACTGACAAATCGCAAGTGACATAATGAGAATGGTGCTTTAAGGGCGGGATCAAGCTCAGTCAGTAGAGCACTCGCCTTAGGTGTTTTGGTCATAAGATCAAACCTCCTAAGGGTACCCATTCTCTAATTGGGTTTTTGCCAGTGCCCCACGAGTAGTATATCAAAGGCTGTGGTATGTGCCCAAATGTAAGGCTCAATATAAGCTAGCCAGTATAAATAAAACATTTTAAAAAGACGAAAAAAAAGACAGAGAAGTTAAACCCTAAGTAATTATCTCCAAATGATTTACTTTTTTATGTTAACTACATGTACATATTTAACAAGGCCTTGAAGTTTACTGTAACAGTTAAAACCCAACGGCAAAAAACCTGCTTATTTCTATTAAGAGAATTACATGTAACTACTTCTGAACTTCAAAGGAGAGCAAATATCATCTTCTTGTGCACAGGATTACAGTGTTTTCTTTTCATTTTAAAAAATCAGGCATCGAAGTAACTCGAGAACGGTCGTTCAGGTTACAGGAGGTTACCACATGTCAAGAAAGTCGAGAATGGTATTTTGTTCTCCACAATATCTTATTAAATGAAAAACTAAACTCCTAAATTTTGATCAACTGTGTCCAAATATGTGTATAAGAAACACATACAAGTACAGTTAGAAGAACAGTGATATGCATGAATAACAAAGTATCATGTTGTTTGTGTATAAGAAACACACACAAGTACACTTAGAAGAACAGTGATATGCATGAATAGCAAAGTATCAGGTTGTTTGTGTATAAGAAACACATACAAGTACACTTAGAAGAACAGTGATATGCACGAATAACAAAGTATCAGGTTGTTTGTGTATAAGAAACACATACAAGTACACTTAGAAGAACAGTGATATGCACGAATAACAAAGTATCAGGTTATTTGTGTATAAGAAACACACACACAAGTACAGTTAGAAGAACAGTGATATGCACGAATAACAAAGTATCAGGTTGTTTGTGTATAAGAAACACACACAAGTACACTTAGAAGAACAGTGATATGCAGGAATAACAAAGTATCAGGTTGTTTGTGTATAAGAAACACACACACAAGTACAGTTAGAAGAACAGTGATATGCACGAATAACAAAGTATCAGGTTGTTTGTGTATAAGAAACACACACAAGTACACTTAGAAGAACAGTGATATGCACGAATAACAAAGTATCAGGTTGTTTGTGTATAAGAAACACACACACAAGTACACTTAGAAGAACAGTGATATGCACGAATAACAAAGTATCAGGTTGTTTGTGTATAAGAAACACACACACAAGTACACTTAGAAGAACAGTGATATGCACGAATAACAAAGTATCAGGTTGTTTGTGTATAAGAAACACACACACAAATACACTTAGAAGAACAGTGATATGCACGAATAACAAAGTATCAGGTTGTTTGTGTATAAGAAACACACACACAAGTACAGTTAGAAGAACAGTGATATGCATGAATAACAAAGTATCAGGTTGTTTGTGTATAACTTTAAGAAACACACACATAAGTACACTTAGAAGAACAGTGATATGCACGAATAACAAAGTATCAGGTTGTTTGTGTATAAGAAACACACACACAAGTACAGTTAGAAGAACAGTGATATGCACGAATAACAAAGTATCAGGTTGTTTGTGTATAAGAAACACACACAAGTACACTTAGAAGAACAGTGATATGCACGAATAACAAAGTATCAGGTTGTTTGTGTATAAGAAACACACACAAGTACACTTAGAAGAACAGTGATATGCACGAATAACAAAGTATCAGGTTGTTTGTGTATAAGAAACACACACAAGTACACTTAGAAGAACAGTGATATGCACGAATAACAAAGTATCAGGTTGTTTGTGTATAAGAAACACACACACAAGTACAGTTAGAAGAACAGTGATATGCACGAATAACAAAGTATCAGGTTGTTTGTGTATAAGAAACACACACAAGTACACTTAGAGGGTGTATACTACCAAATCAAATCCCATAGATGACAATAGTAACATATGCGGCTAAAACTCCTACCTGCAACGTATCAACCGACATAAACGCCACGGATATAAATACTACCACCCCTTACACTTAAAGTGAATCAGAAAAAAATGGGGGTCAAGCTGCTCATTTCTGAGATAACGGGTAGCGTCTATGACTACCCTAGTTTCGCACAAAATTTTAGTACTTTTTTTTACAGGTACCCCATACATGTTTCAAGCACAAGGCTACTTGACACATTGGTACTAGATGAAATAAAATTGCACATTTATTTTACCCAGATGAAACTATTATTTTTTACAACCAACACACTCACATTTATAACCAATCACAGGACTTGTGGTGTTCACTTCTCTATCAAAAGTTCGGTGCACCTCGAACTTTGACCCAGCCGGAAGTTATTTGGTATAGTACTACCTATACTGATAACATACATTTTTCAAAAAGTGTCCAGCTATGTGTCTTTATGACAACCAGGATCTGGTGTATTCTGACATAAACTGACAACCTCACTGAAAGTGTTGTTTCTTTTCTACAGTGCAACCTAATATAATGTACACCTCAAAAAGCATATATATTGCATATAGTTTTGTACAAATGCAATATGTCATATTAAACAACAAAATGTTTTAAAATAAAACTCCTGAAGATATTTACTTTCAGTTGGGTGTGTGTACTCAGGTATATATGTAGAGACAACAAAGATAGTCAGAGTACCTCTACCCCTTTAAAGAATGCCATTAAAACACATGCACTTGATTGACCCCTAGATTATGAAGACCTTAACAGGCACATCAAAGAAATATCAGTATTAAAAAAATACACTGTCTGAGGAAGGAAACACAAACATGACTGTACCTGTATGAAGTAATGACTTAATGTCCTGAACATTAGTGTTGGGAGGAAATCCTGTATGCTGGGTGTGGGTGTCTTCAAGTTACCAGGTGTGGGAATTTCAAATCCATCGGCCATGCTGATTTTCATAATGAACCATCAAAACCATTGGCAACCACCAATATTCCTGACTATATTTTATTTATAGCCTACTGTAGTTGGAGGTTTTAATAGTTGTGATATCTGGAATAATCATGCAGCTTTAACACATTTATTTTTGATTAATTACTGAAAAAAACTATTTTTAAATGACAAAATTACCCGAACATCTATTTTCTTGCATTGTTTTCTAATCCGGATGAATACAATATGTACATTAGATGTATTCCTACAATCTGTAATCCAGCATTTTATTTAGCTAGTAACATTAGGTAATACAGCTTTAACAATAAAATAAATTATCAACTTAATCCAAGGCAGATAATCAAATCTGAAAAAATTGGTTCTGAATCTAGTATAAACTCAAAATGCTTTTTATGAGAGCTAACTAAGTGATTATTAAGAAACAAAAATGATCTGGAGATCTAAGTATATGTTTAACAACCTTATTGTTATGTACAAATAAGAACAGAAGGCACAATAGTGACAACAAATTTAATTATGTTTTTGGTAAAGTTTTTCTTCAAATTTACTTTAAATTTTGCATAAAACTACAAATTTGTCTAAAATATAACTTAGCACCCTATAAATATGTCAAAATGACAATAAAAATCAACTTCTTTACAAATTTGAGTTTTCAGAATTTCATACATAAAAAATTAACAATGTTAATGGAAACTAAAGACATTAACCCACTATTGGCACATGCTATTTTTAATATAAAAATAAATTGCTATTAAAATCTTAGTTCAGGTTGCCTATATATAATACCATATTTAAGAGCAGTTGTATATGGCAAGTCAAATACCATGTAAAAAGAAATTATTGAAATCTTTACAGTATGAATTATAGGCCAAAACCAACTTTTCTTCAGTGCTAACTTTGATTCAAACTCCATTCAGAGCCATGTACAGAGATTATTGTCAAGGTCAAGGTCATTGTGAACTTGCATGATCGAGTGATGGCTAATTAATCAACCAGTATAGTTTAATTAAATAAAATGACAAAATCATAATATTTTTTATTATGCACTGAATATGTGCTATAGGGTGTATACTACCAAATCAAATCCCATAGACGACAATAGTAACATATGCGGCTAAAACTCCTACCTGCAACGTATCAACCGACATAAACGCCACGGATATAAATACTACCACCCCTTACACTTAAAGTGAATCAGAAAAAAATGGGGGTCAAGCTGCTCGTTTCTGAGATAACGGGTAGCGTCTATGACTACCCTAGTTTCGCACAAAATTTTAGTACTTTTTTTTACAGGTACCCCATACATGTTTCAAGCACAAGGCTACTTGACACATTGGTACTAGATGAAATAAAATTGCACATTTATTTTATCCAGATGAAACTATTATTTTTTACAACCAAGACACTCACATTTATAACCAATCACAGGACTTGTGGTGTTCACTTCTCTATCAAAAGTTCGGTGCACCTCGAACTTTGACCCAGCCGGAAGTTATTTGGTATAGTACTACCTAGAAGAATAGTGATATGCACGAATAACAAAGTATCAGGTTGTTTGTGTATAAGAAACACACACAAGTACACTTAGAAGAACAGTGATATGCACGAATAACAAAGTATCAGGTTGTTCGTGAAAGGACTTTATATATAGTAATAACACTTTTAAGCATTCTGAGAGTACTGCTAAAGCAATACATGTCCCCTCACTGTCCCAACAGATTTTTGCCATGACAAGTCAAACTTGATCTGTAACAGTACATGATAAAGCTGTACACAAAATTTCAGCTCAATATCATTGTGCATTGTGAAAGAAAGAAAAATCCGGAAAACTATATGTGGGACAGACAGAGATAAAAGGTATAGTCACTTCCAGTTCAACTGATAGGGGACTAATAATGGGAAGTGTAAACTTGATAAATGTGTCATAACATGGTATCCTATTGGTTACCAGACCTGTATTATGTGGTAACATGTATATACGGTTACTGTTACGACACTATACTTATTTGGATGCATGGAAATATTCCATCTCATTTCCTATGTTTTCTAGTTCAGCCTTTGTCAGTATTTTAATGGGAGTGGGATGTTCCCAAGATCTTTAACTCACTTTGATATATAATGAAAAATGTTGTCACCAATAAAACATGTTATCAGATGTAGTTACATGTATGTTAATATAATATTGTAATTGATATTTACAGCAGAACTCTTTTTTGTACCATGGTGTAATATCTGTAATATCTACCTACCTATATATATATATATATATATATATATATATATATATATATATATATATATATGTATATTGAAGCAAGAGGCAACTGATTATGTGTCCCCAAAAATATCAAGTACAAAATTAAATGTTTCAACCTGTGAAATGTAGTACACTAATAAATTCTAAAAACCTTTGAAATGTACACCAATAATGTAAAAACATACGTTGTGTACATGTATAGGAAGGTGTTCATGGATTTACCCAGGTGTTCTGTGGGTCCGACCATAGGTTCCTTACCACATGAAAGTGGCACTGAAAATTCCTAATTTTTATGCTAAAAATTCCCAAGAAATGAATTCAACAGTGGTATACTGCATTATTCAATGGCCTGACAAAAATATCCCAAGTATTATTTACATGTGCTAATTTCCCCCAATCCAATCAGACATGGGACCCTGGTGAAAAATCCTCGATAAAGTCACAACTGTATATAATATGGTGGCTTACTAATCACTTGATATAATGACCAGGAATACCATTAAATGCAAAATCAATATCACAAACAACTTCTCTTATATCTGTTTACATTAGTACTATACGCATAGATAAATCCGTCAACGGTTCCATTGATTTCTACATTAGGATTAATTTAAGAACAATAATTATATGAATCAGAGGAATGCAGGAAAATCAACAATGTTTTATCTGATCAAGTGTTAATAAAGATTAGAAAATGATAGCAGGTTAGCTTATGGTTCGAGTCAGAATGCACAACATGATGATTAGACATAAGGCACTAAAAAGATTTTTCTCTTATTATATCCATTAACACCTGTCTGTTACAAACAGTCTAGATTTAGTCAGATCACTGCTGTGTGCCCACAACATCATGCTTAAACCCAAATTGGATATAACCATGGAAATAAACTAAAAGGAAAGAAATGAACAGAAATATATATATATATATTTTTAATGTTGAAATGAAATTTTTAACGATTTTCATGTGTCTGTCTAATCTAGGATGACAATAATACTGCACAGTTACATGTTGTCATGCCAACACATCGGTAGTGCTATGGCATAATTACAAATGAATATCTATACACAGTGTAAACATACATGTAGCTGACAGATATATATATATATATATAAAGAGTTCAGGTGCAAAACGCGATATAAACCATTTTGTTTCTTGTTTTTCGTTAAAGCCATTATTGTATGTCAGTAAGGGCTAATCGCAGGCCCACTGATTTGCCACAAAACGCGATTGATCCTTATGAAATCACTCCATCACATGTAAAGGGAACTGTGTATAACAACAATGTGTCTATAAAGGGAATTCAAATATATATTCTGCAAACAAGGGCATGTATTGTAACCTGTGTATGGAGACCACCTGCTCATAAAGGAAACAATAGGTTAATCTTACAGATAACCATGCTGGAACTGTTATGTAATTAATTATACCTGCTTTCATTTGGTTTAGTTTGGGTTCAGGGGGGTTTTGTTGGGGGTTTTAAAGGGAGGGGTATTTTACTTTATTCATTATTTATAAATGATATTTTTAAGATCATGAAACCACAATTACTAAGTTGAAATATTTCTTCGGCTTAATTAAATGGCAATACATTACTGGTTGGAAATGTACCCACTACTGTAACAAAATACACCTACTACTGTAATATTACATCCATCAAATATTGTGTTCCCTTGGGAAATTTACTTTATTGATGATGTTTCCACTATGCACCTTTTATAAAGGAATAAATTACTTAACTGATTTGGACTTACTTGCAGGGGTACATGTATCAATAATCGCAATGCAATTTCCACTAACACATACACACATACACAAAAACAAACACAAAAACATACACACACAAACTCAAATACACAAACACACTGGACATGCACACACACTGAACACGAACACACACACACTGAACACATGAACACACAGTGAACATGAACACACACACACACTGAACACATGAACACACAGTGAACATGAACACACAAACACACACTGAACACATGAACACACACATTAAACATGAACACACACACACTGCACACACACACACTGCACACACACACACTGGACATGAACACACACAATGAACACACAGTGAACATGAACACACACACACACACACACTGAACACACAAACACACGGTGAACATGAAAACACACACACACACACTGAACACACGCATTGAACATGAACACACACACTGAACACATGAACACACACTGAACACATGAACACACACTGAACACGAACACACACAGTGAACACAAACACACACACACTGAACACACACACCAAATGGGTGAAACTGAAAACTCAACATGGCATATAATACACAGATTGATGACATCATTTTAATCATTGTTTTTCTTTTCATCATAAGTTGCCACACATGCATGCACACATATATACACATGCATGCACATACACACACGGCTTGCTAAAATTTGTTTTGTTTAACAGCACCACTAGAGCACATTGATTAATTAATCATCAGCCATTGATGTCAAACATTTGGTAATTCTGACACATAGTCATCAGAGGAAATCCGCTATATTGTGCTTAATGCAGTATGGTAAATGATCTTTTATATGCACTTTCCCACAGACAGGAAAGCACATACCGCGACCTTTGTGCAGTTGTGGTTCACTGGTTGGAACAAAAAAAATCCCAAACAGCTGAATGGATCCACCTAGGTGGTTCGATCTTGCGACGTAAGCACCTCAAGCGAGCACTCAACCTCATATGACTTGCATGTTATGTACTGGTTAGTGAAAAGATAAATCAATCCAAGTCAGCAGATAACAAACGTGTCAACTAAAGTCCATCTGAGGTGCCATTCTATTTCAGGCAGCCAAACTATGAAGTTGTGTTTGCAGCTCATGCAGATTTCTCTCTTCCCCCCCCCCCCCCCCCCCCCTTGGGGCCGTATTATGTGAGCTTGGAGTTCTTTCCAAGTATCACATTCAACACGACAGGAGCTCAGCAGTTGTCACTCTCATTTATTCTCTTCCAAGTAGAGGAAGGAGGCGACCCAAGGCTACTCAGGGTGGACCAAACCCAGCGGCTCAACTGCCAGGGGCAGTCCCACCTGCTCCCAAGAAGAAGGCGAGACCGACAGGGGAGAATCAGGGGAGAAAAAGATGGGGGCGGTCTCTTCTGCGTCGTCGCCCCCATCAGCGACTCGACAGGAGCCTACGCCAGGAGCGGCCCAGGGGGAACCAAAGCTGTCAGCTCCACTGACAGTGGCAGTACCTTCTGTTCCAGCACCCACGCAGATGGAGACCGGCCATATGATCATTATTGATCCACCAGCCAGTCCACCAGCGCCTCCAGTTGTTGCTATTGCCACGGGAGATGTCCAACATGAACACAAGAGGAGGAAAGTGTCTACGGCCACCGATCACTCCCCTTGGAAGATTGTGTGTTACAAGCTGCTGGCAAAATACCGTGGAGCTATCCAGGGCGATTTTACCAAGAAGTTACAGATCAACGGACCGTGGAGCGATTCATCGTGGCGCCAACTTCCATCTCGCCAAGGGAAGTACCAGATCCAAGGAGCCAAGCACTCGGACAAGTTGTATGTGACGGCGGAGCAGGACAGGCTGTTCCGACAGGGACTTCTTAATCTGATCATGGACAACGCATCACTACACCGCGTTCTCAAGATGGTCTTACAAGGCGATTACCAGGAAGTTATGAAGTCCTGCTACTGGAATCTACAAAAAGATCTCCCGAACTTCAACTTCAAACAGCCCATAAACTTGCCATGAATCCCGCTGTGCAACCTTAACCTAGGACAGCAACCTCCTTTTTTGGGCTTAGTTGGACTTAAAACTTTTTGGCCGCAGTTCAAAATTTTTATTTTTTTATTTTTTGGTAAACAGTCCAATGCAGTTTATTTTGGCAGCCCATCTAAATTGCTCAAATCACCGTAAAACCTTTTTGGTTGAGCACTCTAATTTTATTGTTTGGACTTAAATGTTTGTAGCTCATTTTGGTTTTGGTTTTTGGTCTTTGACCTAACTACTAAATTCATATTCCAAATTCCGCCCACCTCCAACTTACCCTCCCCCCTGGCCCGGACCATATAGATCGGACTTTAAACTTTTAGACCTACGTTCAAAATTTTGTCGAAATTACTTCCTTTTTTTATAATATTATTAAATAGTCCTCTCCTCTCCTCTTTCTCTTATTTATTTTTGGACTGTCCTTCTAAAATGCTCCAAATTATATAAATATTCGGCCGAGCAGTCAATTCATTTTATTTTTGGCTTGTAACTTCTTTTTTTTTAATCCTACTAATTTCTTTTACTAATTGCTACTTTCAAAATTCTGTCCATTTTCACCCCCACCCCCCCCATCCCAAGTCAGGCCACCGATCTTATCTGATGGGCAGGTTCGGGCCCCTGGTGGTATACGAACATGTTAAACTAGTTATCTATCTATCTAATTTCTTTTTGACCACCCGGTCTAATCTAGCGACCAAATTTAATGAGTAGAATTTTCTTTATTAATTATATTAATTAGAGATGTGCATCAAAATTTTATAGGCCCACTATTTAATTATTGGATGTAAATTTCAAAATTGTCCCCTTAATTTTTTTTTTCTGTCCCAGAGCAAGTCACTGGCTATCCAGAGACAGGCCCCGGATGGACATGCTCGAAACTCTAGTGGTATATGAGCATGTTAAAATTATTCACACTCGCATCTGAGGTGCTTGGGTTGTAAGATCTAACCCTCCTCAGTAGACCCATTCTTGTTTTTTCACATCCAAACCAGTGTCTCTCGATTAATATCAAAGGTTGTGGTATGTGCTGTCCTGTCTGGAAAGTGTATATAAAAATTCCTTTTTCTTAATGGAAAAAAGTAGTGGGTTTTTTCTGAAGACAGTGTGAGAACTATCAAATGTTTTATATCCAATTGCTCATGATAAATTAATCAATGTAATCTAGTGGGTTCTGAATAAAATAAACTATTAACTTTTTTGTCTCAACTAAAACTACATTCCCCTTAACATATTTAAATTTCTTGTGCGACAGATTTCAGGGTAAATATTTCCTTGGGATCGACTGGCTACATGCAGAATATTCAATAAAAATCATTTAGCCAAATCTATATCACTACAAGTTTATATTACAGATTGTGCCTAATGTAATTAGAATTAAGACATTGTTGGACACTGCACAGTATGGAGTTCACATCCATGACCAAGTAGCACTAACTTTCTAAGGTTATTTGATATACCAGTTTGACATTCAACAGAAATGTGATGTGTGGCCACATACGATGGCAAGAAAATCATTGATTAAAATTATGTCATCAGTCTCGGTATTCGTATGCGTTTTTCGTTTCATATATATTTTTTTTACATACATCATTAGTTGTTTTTTTTTTTAATGTACAATTTTTAATCTGACAGATACAGGTACTATATTATAATACTGGTAGGTGTGCAACAAAAAAAACTCGGTTCCCAATCTCCAGACAATCAATCATGATATTCATAATCCCAATCACTCCATATAAAAAAAAAAAAAAAAAAATTAATAGCAAATTACATATGGTACATGTAATTACTGACTGACAAGATTTTGCCAGGTAATTTAAACTATTTTAAGTATATCTTTTGTCCACTAAAAGAATGTAAAATTAATTTAGAACTCATTGACATCAAAATATTATTAGTACTGTATAATGGAATTGGTGTCATATTCAGTACAGTGTACTTCAAATATAACTTCTGATTTGTTGTCATGGTTACTTGATGCTGTATTGATGTTTTTAAGCTTGTGATAATAATGCCTGTATGTATGCAGTGAAAAATTCATAATATTCATGTCACATGCTAAAAATGAATCCAGAAGAACGTATTTATGAAGGTCTGAACATGATACATATTTTATTATTTAATAAAAGAAATTGATCTTGTACACAAGGCTTAAGATTTATACATCATTATTCATTTGTGCATGCATTTTATTGCATTTTGATATAATTTCTATATCAGAATATATTCTGTAAAAAATATGATCAAGAGGGCTACATGACTTGTCATTTTTAGGAACTACAGTCTTCTGGTAACTATCAAGAAAAAACATCAATATAGGAAAAAGAAAAAGGAAATCTTTTATTTAACGACACACTCAACACATTTTATTTACGTTTATATGGTGTCAGACATATGGTTAAGGACCACACAAATACTGAGAGAGGAAACCCGCTGTCTCCACTTCATGGACTACTCTTTTCAATTAGCAATATACTCTTTTATATGCGCCATCCTACAGAGAGGGTAGTACATACCACAGCCTTTGATATGCCAGTCATGGTGCACTGCTAGAACGAGAAATAGCCCAATGGACCCACCGATGGGGATCAATCCCAATCCGACTGCGCATCGAGTGAGTGCTTTACCACTGAGCTACGTCCCGCCCCCATCAATATAGATTAAGCAGAAATATTTAGATTTTCAAGCCCTAAAACCAGAGCACTGCCTTATGTTGCTGTTAAATATACACTGTAAGTGGCAGAATACAGCATGCACAGGTGTTACCATTTAGTCAGTGGTAACAAATAACTATGAGTTAAATTAAATACTAGAAAGATCAGCCTACTTGCAATTATTTAGAAAGATTTGAAAAGGCATTTCAGTACTTTATATTGTTGGGGTTTTTTAAAAGTAGACCTCTTTCTTACACTAGACTACAAGCACATTAGGCTGCCACACAAAGTACTGAATGATGCTCCGGTACCAGGTTCTGTACTTGCACAATGTTTAGAGTCTAGACTTATGACTTTATAGAGTGAGAGGGGCGAGATGTAGCCTAGTGGTAAAGCGCTCGCTTGATGCATGGTCAGTTTGGGATCGATCCCCATCAGTGGGCCCACTGGCATATTTCTCGCTCCAGCCATAGCACCATGACTGGTACATCAAAGGCCGTGGTATGTGCTATCCTGTCTATGGAATGCTGCATATAAAAGATCCCTTGTTGCTAATCGAAAAAGAGTAGTCCATGAAGTGGTGACAGCGGATTTCCTCCCTCAATATCTGTGTGGTCCTTCACCATATGTCCAACACCAATTAACCGTAAATAAAATGTGTTGAGTACATTGTTAAATAAAACATTTCCTTCCTTATAGAGAGATTTTAAAGCCATGGCAATGCCAAAAGAACTGTATACTAGTTAAATCATTAGAGATCTGAGTCTAGACACTAAAGTTTTGTATAAGTACAGGCTCTGACAGCCATTCCAGTCAGTCGTGGTAATTAAGCCTGGTAGGTACTGGGTTCGCGTCCCAGTAAAGGCTTCAGGCCCAGAATGACTGTACAGTTCAATGGTTAGGTATCGTACCACTACATTACAATGAGTTCTCTCCGAGGTGTCGGATACTTACACGTGCGGAGGCAGTTCGTAGAAGTTGACATTGCGGTAGGTTTCAATCCATGCCTGGTTGTAAATGTCCAACTGTTGGTATGGGTTCACAGACACCAAAACTGGACCAATATAAGTCTGAAAACAAAGAAAAAGTCCAGAGATTATTAATATTACCAGGTATTTTTTTTTTTTTTTTTTTTTTTAATTTTTTTTTTTTTACATTTCATGCACAATGAATATATCCCCATTTATTTATCACTTTGCATGTAAATGGATTATTGCTGAATGTTGAAAAATTAATAATTAAAATAAAGTAAAAATATAGCGTAATTATCATTATTGTAACATTTGGTCTTTAAAGTGAGAACAGGGCGGGGTTTAGGTCAGTCGGTTGAGTGCTCGGAGGATCAAACCATCTCGGTGGATCCATTCAGCTGATTGGGATTTTTCTCATTCCAACCAGTGCACTACAACTGGACAAAGACCGTGGTATGTGCTTTCCTGTGTGTGGACAAGTACATATAAAAGATCCCTTGCTGCTGATGGAAAAATGCATCAGGTTTCCTCTCTAAGATTATATGTCAAAATTACCAAATGTTTAACATCCAATAGCCAAAGATTAATAAATCAATGTGCTCTACTGGTGTTGTTAAACAAAACAAACTTCTTTTTTAAAGTGAGAACAAAAACATGCTGTCACTACAAAGGCTACTCCTATCAAATAGCAGCAAGTGATCTTTTATCTACACAGGACAACACATCCCACATAGTGTAACACAGATACATAATACAGATTGATGAAGACTAGTAAAACAATGATATAGTTAAACTGCTGACCGATGCAAGTCTAGTATTCAAGCAGTGCAATATAGACAGGTTGATATAAAACAGATCCACAATACCAAAGTGATGAATAACATGGATTAATGGAATTCCATTCCAGAGTTTACTTTCAACCAGTGCTTCACAATTAGTAATCAAAACCTATGGTATTTCCAGTCAGTGGGAAATTTCATTTAAAAGACTTCTTGTTGCAAATTGATAATAAAAGTAGCCACATGGAGGAAGTAGGTTTTTAATTATTTTCATATACAGTCAAACCTCTCAAAACAGGACCCTCTGTAAATCAAAATTCCCTCAAAACCGGATGTTTTTCATGGTCCCTTTTAAAATATATGTGTAGAAGAGAACCTCTCGAAACCGGATACCTCTAAAAAAACTGAGATGTTTTACTTGGTCCCGAAGATGTCCGGTTTTGAGGAGTTTCACTGTACTGACCTTTGTTTGACACCCAATAACCAATCTCTAGTTTTGTGCTGAGGTGTTAAACCTAAATTCATTAATTCATTCTTCTTTCATTCTATAGACTGTATGTTAGACTGTTAGTATTTGCAGATTAAAACTGTACTGGAGAGCTATCAGTTTAATACCAAGCTGACACCTACTGACAAGTCCATCGCGTCAGCACTATCGGTGACTCCCAACCCTCCTGTGGTCACATCTACATGTAATTTGCAGTTCTGCCCTGATTACATTATTCCAAAAAGACCACTGGCTAGTGTGTATTTTCCTACATTTTCAGACAAATACTAGAAATATACTAGATACTGTGGCTTTAAATATAAAAATATACTAGATACTGTGGCTATAAAAATAAAAATGTACCAGATACTCTGCTTTTAAATATTTGAAATATACTAGGTAATGTGGCTTTATTAAAAAATATACTAGATATTGCAGCTTTAAATATTAAAAGCAAACTAGATTCTGCTTTTAAATATTAAAAATATACTAGATAATGTGGATTTAAATATTAAATATATACTAGCGATTGTGTCTTTAAGCACTTACGTAGATGAGATTCTCCTGAAAGCGTTTCCTGAGATTCTCGATGAAGGCATCATGGTTGGTGTAGTCCTCCAACAGAACGAAGTCCTGCACACCGAAGTGATCGCGTCTGTGAAGCTCTTGTTCCATCGTCTACGGTAAGTCACACAAAGTGATACTTTCTACACAACATGTTCACATGTATGCTCATAGGAGGGGCAGATCACGGACTTTCACATCAGAAACTTCTTCACTGCTTTAAACCTGTAAAAGTTATAGAATTTTGTTTTAATAAGGTATTAAAAAGTACTTAGCCCTCTCCATTTGGAAATATTCCAGGTGAAAAATTTCAAATAAGAGCAGTAACTTCTGAAAGGTAACCATAAAAAACATTCACCACTTTCGATTCACTGAGCCACTGCTTGCCTGTAATATCAGAGACTACGGATTAAAAAAACCTAGCAAATAATCTCTAAAAAAAACCCCCAAAACTTGTGTTGTAGTTGGGTGTCTACTACTGGTGAAACTGTGGATAATGTGTTATAATAACCACAAGTTTTATATATATATATTAAACATGTACATTAATGTGAAATCACTTTTATTTGTGCTGGTCTAATTTCCATGTAATCCGTGGACTAGTACAGTCAATAAATTTAAGAACACAACAAAAATATAATACATACCAGTATATACGTATTAATACGAATTTATGATGCTACCTTTTCATTTCATGAATGTAAGTACCCAGCGAAGAGTATTTCAGTAAAAGAACATAAATTTAAGCCAACAAAAATAAAGGATTTCACAGTAAATAAACATGTGTAGGTGTTACTAAAGAAAGAGATTTCCTTTCTTCACTTGTTGATAACTAATCTACAGACACTTTCAGCCTTTACACGTATGCAGCTTGGTTTTATCCCTGCAACTTTACCTATCACTTACCAAACCTTTCAGTATCAATAAAGATACCTTGTCTCTCCATGCAAAAAAATTAGAAAGGTCAGTCTGCTGGAAACAAAACAAGCTCCAGTTATTGATAACAATCAGCCATAAGAGCTTCACCAGAGAGAAAAGGTATCATCTTCCATAATAAAATTAAAGCTTGTTTTCGTTTAACAATACCACCAGAGCACATTAATTAAACATGTGCTATTGGATGTCAAACATTTGGTAATTCTGACTCGGTTCTTCAGTACATTTTTCCTAATGCAGCAAGGGATCTTTCATATGCACTTTACCACAGACAGAAAAGTACATACCACGGCCTTTGACTAGTTGTGGTGCACTGGTTGGAACGAGAAAAAACCCTAATCAGTTGAATGGATCCACCGAGGTGGGTTGATCCTACAACACAAGCACCTCAAGCGAGCACTCAACCGACTGAGCTAAATCCTGCCCCTCTTCTATAATATGTACAACTATTATTGCTTGATGAAACAAGACAGAATTTCACATTTCTTTCTAAAGGCCATCCTTTTATAATATAGTTTATAGAAGAAGTCTTGTCGCATACAGCAGATCACAGGATATTAATCTCAGGGCTTCTAGATTATGGTAGTCCCACTCCCATAGCTAGTGATATTCAGTGTTGGGCTAGTAAATAACTACTATAATAACCATGCCATGCAACTAATGAAAACAAAAAAGTTGTCAATGCTGTATTTAATTAAGTCCATTTTGTAAATATGAATATTCTCTGCCACCCTCACCCGCCAAAATCAAGGGTTTTTAAGCGCTATCTTCCTCTTTGTGTGACATAACCAATTACGGTATTAGTGAAATTGTATTTACTTGAAGTATAGTAGGGCTAGTGAATTTTTACTTGTGGCTAGTACATTTTTAAAATCACTGATCCCATGGCTAGTGTATTTGTATAAACACATTCTAGAAGCCAAGAATCTGCTCTATATAAAACAATGCCATAACATCTAATCACCTGTAAAACATATTGATCTTCATCACACAACACTAAACTGGTATCATTTTCATAATGAAATTTTAATTTTTTCTTTCTTTTTTATTATTATTATTATTATTTTGGGGTTTTAAAAATTATTGGTGGCAGTCTAATGGTGGACGTACTTGAGCATATCAAGATTTATCACAATCCTAAATGAAAACCAAATACTAAAACAATATTTTTTTTTTTTTTTTTTTAAGCAATCAATTATAAGTGTACAGTTATTTGTATGTTATGCACGTGTAGTGTAGTATTTTACAGCCCAGCATGCAGAAACAGCATTAGTCGGACCATCCTTCATTTTCAAGGATGGTCTAACTAATCAGAAATTTTTATACAGTCTGCCCTGATCACACAAAAGGGTTTAAACTTCAAAACAGAATATTCTGAATGACTGTTTTTTCCTGTCTGTATGGTTATAGACCTTCCTTCCCCAGACAGATCTGTAAGGGACAAAGTTACCAACAACAGTAGAACCCAATTATCCTACATAAACATATCGTAAAATACATTAAGCCAAACAATTAGGGTGGAGTTACTTCTGTCTGTCAAAGAGGACATAATAGGTATATTATATAAACATACAGGAAGATATATTAAGAAGAAGTATACATAATTATGTATTGGTTAATTACATTTAAAAAAAATATATATATGGAAATTAAAAAAGTACTGATTATAAATAAATATAAACACCAACTTACACTGATATTCGTAAATCAGATAACACCAGGCAATTTTTTGTCATTGATATGTTGGCCTCATTTAGTTTCGAACCGGGCAACATTTTGTTTTCAAAATCTCGATTAGTGATATTTCTAGCCAGAATTGAATGAATGAATGAATGAATGAATGAATGAATGAATGAATGAATGTATGAATGTATGAATGAATGTTTAATGACACCCCATCACTCTAGCCAATTGAAAATTGATTAGCAATTACTGTTTAATGTTTTAAAACTGTGTAGCAACCTCTGAAACGTGCATAGTGAATTACGATGCAATACTGAATAAAATGTTCTCTGGAAATGTACAGTACGAAATCCAGATCTATACTGATTCTAACTCATTCAGTGAATCATGCTACAACAAAAAAAATTTTGGTTTTTAAAGTTGGTCTCCTTTAGTTTAGTTCAGGAATGTGTATGTCGAAGCAGTAAGTTGAAATCTGAAATCAGGTAGTCAAACATGTAACTGATAAAGTAAAGGTACGTACTATGTTTTTCTGACAGCTGTCACACACACAAATTACACCAAGTCTGTCATGTAATAACCTTCCTGGAATCTGAAACACGGACCTAACTCCAACTGTGCAGTATGAAAGCGTGACCACAAAATGACATGCAAATGTAGTCATAATAATCCCCGAGTGTAACTTGTCCCATTGATCAGTCAAATAATATGGCGCTTTTTGAGACAACAAAAATCCATTTAGGTACACATACCGCACATACTGATAAATGTCAGACGAAAATAACTCATGAATGTTAATAGGCATGCAATACAATTTGTGTAATACAGAACTGATAAGAAACAACAGATTGCTGTGTTCACAAAACCACTAGGTACATACACTGTACAAACTGTTATGTGGGTTTCATGTATTGTTGGACTAATAGTTGAAAGAATATTTCCACTCGATGGATGGATGAATATATGGATGGATGGATGGATGGATGGATGGATGGAAGGAAGGAAGGATGGATGGATGGATGGAAGGAAGGATAGATGGATGGATGGGTGGATGGATAGGTGGGTGAGTGCATTTAGATAAATGGATAGATGGATGGAATGCATGGAAGATAATGGATGGATGGATGGATGGGATGGATATATGGATGGATGGATGGAGTGAATATAAATGGGTGGATGGATGGATGGATGGAGGGGTGATGGAATGATGGATGGATGGGGTGGATGGGTGAAAAAATTGATGGATGGATGGGTTTGGATGGATGGATGGATGGATGGATTATATAGTGGATGGTTGAGTGAATGGATGGGAATGGATGGGTAGTGATTATATAGTAGAAAATGGACAAGCAGTATGAACAAACCAGTTTATTTTAACCGTTTTACTTGAAAGTACATTTATCATCATTTGTGTGTGTGCTTGTGTGTGTTTGTGTGTGTGTGTGTGTGTGCATGCCTGTGTGTGTGTGTGTGTGTTTTATTATACATATTTTATATTAGTATATTTAGAAGTAAGTACAAAATGTGACATACTTTTGTATTATTTTAGTCCATACATCTATTAAACTATTATCTCCCGTAAACTGGGTTTTGTCACTTACAAAAAATTATGTTACATGTTCTTCATAAAAGTCATTGTGTACTGGCTTGAGTGAAATAAAGTTCTGTTCTGGACTACAGATTCTCACAAGAAATAGAAAACAAAGAAAAGAAAAAAAAACCCAGTGTGTTAACTAGCCCAAAGGATGACAGAACATCTATCACATATCATGTAGGGTACTGGCCTAATGGACCAAGATACAGTGCACTCCAGTACAGGTACTTGTAAAATACACACATACACACTTTAAGAACTGTCAGAGATAGGAAACAAGCAATACTTTTAACTGCTCTAGCTGACATGTGTAAAGTTTACCAACATCCATAATATCACATGACTCACCAACAAAACGGAACTGAATGAAGAGTGCTCTGCCCAATACACTATGATTGTAAATCATTTGTTTCATATTAATGTGCAAGAATAAAGATATGATTACAAAACAAACAAACAAACAAACAAACAAACAAACAACAAGCCTAAACTATGCACACATAATGAGACCAAACCAAATGTGATATACTAATGCACTTGTGCGAGTGTTAAAAATAAAATTATGTCATACCTAAACCAAGTAATGCGAAAAGCAATTTTATCACTCCTTTCTTGATTGCAAAAATTCCATCATTTTATTTCAATTCCCACTACCTTTGAAACATTGTTTTAAAACAATTTTTTTGTTACGTCAAGTAGTGGTGTTTCCATAGCAAACATGAAATTTAATTTCCATAAATCCAGGGGCAGGTCATAGGCTAGTGGTAAAGAACTTGCCTGATGCATAGTCAGTCTAGGATCGATCCCCATTGGTGGGCTCATTGGGCTATTTCTCGTTCCAGCCACTGCACCATGACTGGTATATCAAAACCCATGGTATGTGCTATCCTGTATGTAGGATGGTGCATAATATGGTATAATATCCGCCTGGTTCCCCCCCCCCCCCCCCTCTTTATTATTTTTAGTTATGGTTATGGCTATGGTTAGAGTGAGGGTGAGGGTTAGGTTTAGGGGTTAGGGTTAAAGGAGGGGGGACTGGCCGGATATTTTTCCTAACCAAATGTTTGACAGCCAATAGCTGACGATTAATAAATCAATGTTCTCTAGTGGTGTTGTTAAACAAAACAAACTTTAACTTTAACCATCAATCCTTCAGTAATAAACAACAATAGGATGCCACACCACGACACTGTTTTTAATACATTTACATAATACCCATGTACATACTGGGGGGTTTTCATAAACTTTTTGTACCTGATGCTATTTTTATTTGTAATTTTTTTTTTACTAATAATGGCTGCCTCGTTGACAAAGACAACCATTTTAACAGACTAACTCCCACTATACTAAACCTTTAAAACATTTATACCAAAAAAGGTTTAATACACATATCTACACTGCACCTTATCTCTTATCTCAAGTGTAAAATTATACTGTTTAAACATGGGTGTCCTGAATTATAAGTATCCACACCATTTCTTAACATATCGGTATGCTATTTTAAACAGGGGGTACAATATTATATTGTGTTTAAACTGGAGTTTACCTAATCAATATCTATACCCTTTCCTACCACAACAGTGTTGTATTTTAAATAGACGAGTCAATATTTGAAAACCGGTAAGTATAGTCCACACACTCGTAATACACAGGTACATGAACCAATATACTGGTATCATTAAGTGCAGTATTACAATCTTACTGAAGATACACGTAGAACTGGTGTCTAGCTTTAAAGATGGAGACACACACAAAACATGAACATACCTGTAAATAGGTGTGATTCTGGAGTCTAGTACGAAGGTGAGAGTGTATGCCACCTGTGTGTTAGCTGATAGTGTGTGGGCCTCTCTGTCTCACACACAAGTGACAGTCTATCATCACACAGGCGGTGTTCTCCCACAGTGACTGTCTGCTGGGAAGCTGTAGGAGGCCACACCACTAGCAACACACCACAAGCTCATCAGGAAGACCGACACACATGCGGACCGACACACATGCGGACAGACACACATGGGGACCGACACACATGGGGCTAGCTGGGGAGAACTGTTCACAGTCACATGAACAATCTGCAGTGTGTTCACTCATGTACCGATTACAGTCAAATCTCATTTAAGCAGACACCTCTGTTAGGCAGCCATCTGTAGCTGTCTTTATAGGTCATTAAATAAAAATTAAATTAAAAACAGCACAGCTCAACACAGCACAACACAGCGCAGCACAGCGCAGCGCAGAGCAGAGCAGAACAGAATAGAATAAACAAACAAACTCCCACCCCCATCAACAAAACATGTATATAAACATTAAATAATAATACACTGTAACATTGTATGTTATCAGCTTTTTTATATTTTATTTTACCATTATTAAAAGAATTTGGGTGGTGTAATGTCTAATGAATCCTATTTGAGGTTTTCAAAAGCATATACCTGTGTGATGAAAAAATCAAACAATCTGCCTGGCTTGATGCTGAATATGTGGGTGGATTTTGGAAGCTAGTTTTTCCCCATGAAATGCATATTTATAACAAGTAATTACTATTCAGCATATGGCTTCGCTGCACTGAATTTGTTTGCTTAAGAAATATTAAAATGTGCTGGTACGACAATATACCATACACAAAAATTAAGTAACTTAAAAGTTTGAGGTTTTTTCTCCATAAATCATCTTCCCAGCTGAATGTCTACTTATTTTAACAATGTCAACAATATAGAATACATGCATGTCTGTGCCAAACAGCCCAAAATGTCAGTTTGTTTGTTTTGCTTAACGACACCACTAGAGCACATTGATTTATTAATCATAGGCTATTGGACGTCAAACATATGGTAATTCTGACATATAGTCTTGAAGAGGAAACCTGCTACATTTTTCCTAATACAGGAAAGCACATACCACAGCCTTTGATCAGTTGTGGTGCACTGGTTGGAACAAGAAAAAACCCAATCAGTTGAATGGATCCGCAGAGTTGGTTCGATCCTGCGATGAAAGCGCCTCAAGTGAGCACTCAGCCGATTGAGCTAAATCTCTCCCCCCCCCCCCCCCCCCCCACAAATGTGAGTACCATAAAGTGAAGAAGAACGGTCATCTATGTCATTGCAAATGCAATTAACACTATATCATGTGAATCATATTTCTTAGTTGGGAGTATAGTTATGTCAAATATCCATACAGATAGATATGAATGGTTTCACATTATATTTAGTGCACATTCATAAGTACTGCAAAATCTATTTATGACAACAGTTTGGTAACGCCTTAAAACAGGTGATATAAAAAATATGATAGTTATGTACATAAAAACTACACTAAAATAAGTGTGTTAAAATTATATTATATCCATCCCTTGACTTGTATGTGTGTGTGTGTGTGTGTGTATGTGTGTGTGTGTGTATGTGAGTATGAGTGTGTGAGTGTGAGTGTGTGTGTGTGTGTGTGTGTGTTTGAGTGTGAATGTGTGTGTGTGTGGTATGTGTGTGTGCATGTGTGTGAGAGTATGAGTGTGAGTATGTGTGTGTGTGTGTGAGTATGAGTGTGAATGTGTGTGTGTGTGAGTGTGTGTGTGTGAGCCTGTGTGTGTTTGTGTATGAGTTTGAGTGTGAATGTGTGTGAGTGTGGTGTGTATGTGTGTGCGCATGAGTGTGTGTGTGTGTGTGTGAGTATGAGTGAGTGTGCGTGTGCATGTGTGTGAGTGTGTGAGTATGAGTGTGAGTGTGTGTATGTGTGTGCGCATGTGAGTGTGTATGTGAGTATGAGTGTGTGTGTATGTATGTTTGAGTGTGAATGTTTGTGTGGTGTGTATGTGCATGTGTGTGTGTGCGTGTGAGTGTGTGCACGTGTGTGCGTGTATGTGTTACAGGGGGAACAAGTTGTCTAATTGTGACAAAAAATAGTGTTATGTAATATTTGAACAGCCCCTTACCTACATAAAACAAATAATTCAATTTTAGCAGCTTTCACGGGCATTTCATCATCTACATTGTACGAATAACTAGTTTTCACATTTTCCATGACAATTTATTATGGATTGAAAGAATAACTAACAAGCTCAAAGTAATTACGGATCACCTGTCAAATGAATGATTCATGTTGTAAACACGAGCCTTTGGCAAGGATTTACAACATTCATTCAGGTCTCGTTAAACTTTTTGTTCATATAAATATCCATCTGCTAATTGAAGCAATCCATCAGCCAATTATGTCACATAACCCTAAGCACTATACTTGATGTAATACCAATGACGTCATGGTACAACAGCATTCGTTTTACAGCCAAATATTTACAATACAAAATAATACAACTGTGGTTGTATTTAAAAATTAATTATTTTGTATACTGTTAATTACATACACAATTGCTAGTTAGTCTCCCCTGGGTTGTCATGCCACGAGCTGAACAGTTCAGGCCCTTTTAAGGGCCCTATGGGCAAGCTAGGGAGACATTTCAATGCCATCTAGGTCCCCTTAACAAGCTACTCTCGGCTTACTAAATTCCAAAACTATATACGTAGATCCCTTCTTTACTATTTCGGCAGACTGTTAAAAAATGTGCCTAATTTCCTTTTCATAAATGCGCACCATTTCTCTTTCGACTCATCCTTCGGGACTCAAAATTCCATAGCACCAAACCACCCCTCCGCCTGTTACCAATCACGGTTGGTCTGCAGGTGCTCCCTTGCACTTGACAGTGCAGATGGCCCCCACTTCACCCTCCCCACCCCTTTCCTGTCCTGGACAGAGGAACCGGCTGAGGCCGACACCTGCACCAGAGCAGGCTAGTAAATCTCTGTATATTGTATAATGTATGTGTGTAATCTAATTCATGAATGGAAACACTGAATGAAAGTAAAGCTCTAGTCACATCTAACAATCAGCCAAACATCATATTTCATTTCAACTTATTTTCATGCTCATATCCAATTGAGGTTCAAGCACATTGTGCTGGGCACACACCTCAGCTATTTGGGCTGTCTGTCCAGGACATTTGGTTAGCTGTTAGTTGGTTAGTGGTTAATGAGAGAGAAGAGGGTGTAGTGGCCTTACACCTACCAACTAAGCCCTTAAAAACTCGCTCTGGGTTGGAGCCGGTACCAGGCTGCGAACCCTGTACCTACCAGCCTATAGTCCGATGACTTAACCACTGTGAAACTGAGGTCAGTCAAATGTCAATGTTTTAGCTAGCTAGCCAGCCAATCAGTGACTGTAGAAACAATCTGCAAACTGCAATTATCAGATATTTATCCCATATGGGTAATAATTCATAATCAATCTTCACGTTGCTGGAACCTAGCCGATCAATTTACGATTATAATCAATAATAGAAAAAACATAAATTCACATTATAATATTGCACATTCTATATTATTAATAATCAAAAGAAACTGTGGAAACTGACAAATGAACCATTAGACAGTGTTGGAACTGTACCACAGCAAGGTTCCTTGCTTGTCGTTGTGCTCCAAGAAAAATGCTGTGGTATATATATGTAATAAATAGTAAAATTATCATTGCTAGAGACCAAGGCACAAGTGTGAAGTCAATTTTGACAGAATGTGAGCTGACCCAGTGCCTCTCTTTAGAATGAAATGTTTGCCTTGGTGCCCTTATTTCTGTTTTTAAATTGAATGCTGTGCACTTCACCTACCAAAAAAAAAAATTAATACAAAAACAAATGTAGCCCCTGATTTAGAGTAAAAAAAAGTACTATGGAATTAATATGAAATAGCAGGGTGAGACCAACCTTTAAACAAACAAAACATTGGTGGTAATATTTTCTTCTAAACAAAATAAATAATAATAACAAATAAATTAATAAAATAATTAAAATTTATATTATTTTAAATCTAAAAATCTTAAGTAGATTTTTATAAACCATTTAGAATACATGTAGTTAATGTACATTAATATTGTTTTTACCATCACACTTTATTCTTTGATATCATTTTTGACTCACTGTAAACTGGATTAATATTGCTACATGTTTTGGTTGTTTTCATTGGGGTTTGTTTGGTGAATATGCACCTAAGTGCATAATAGTTATCTGCAATATGTAAATTTTCACAAGCAATCAGCTTGGAATTTTGTGACTTGAAGTTGGGTGCAAAACTGATGCAAAATGTATACACACGCATCTCTACCACCCCCCTCCCCCTTCCCCTCCATTTGACAGCAGTTGCTAATCTGAAATTTCATCAGTCATCATGTTAGCACTCCATGGATGCTATTAGACCATTTTGTTTGTTAATTGGAGGCTTTTAATTAAATAACAATAACTACTGACAGCGATTAACACCCAAGTTTAAAAACAACTGTGTGTATGTTTGTATTTTGAATTTGTAAATGATGTTATAACAAGGTAATTAGACAAAACTGTAACTTTAAGGCACACCAACTGTTTAACAAAAATGTATTGCCCATGTACATAACCTACCGATACTGAAATACACTGAATACACCGGCCTCGGTGATGTCATGGTTAGACCATTGGATATAAGGTTCGCAACCCGGTATCGGCTCCCACCCAGAGTGAGTTTTAATGACTCAATGGGTAGGTGTAAGACCACTACACCAACTTCTCTCTCACTAACCAACTAAGAACTAACCATTAATCCATTGTCCTGGACAGATAGCCCAGATAGCTGAGGTGTGTGTCCAAGACAGTGTGCTTGAACATTAATTGGATATAAGCACGAAAATAAGTGGAAATTAATGAATGAATGAATGAACATAAATTAATGCATACATTCACATTACCTGTATCATCCATATGTAAGCAGCCTGCATGTGGTTAAATACATTACCCAAGGCACAGCAGCGCAATATCTCAAGAGTGGACAAATCTACTTCTCCCAGCCCCTCAGTTCAGTCATATTGACATCTGAGATTTATGAGACAACCTACATACTTAACAGCTGACAAAATCAATAAAGGTGGCTTTTATGAAATGAGCACCAACAAAGATATAATATTATCTGAAATGTAGCCAGTCAGATATCAGCCGGTCTTTTCACAGATGTGTAGTTACATGTGTACAAGCTGTTATAACAATATTTATTACCCATCAGTCAACAGTTGGATGTTTAATATGACTCTGTTGAGTACTTGATAGGGTAATACATGTACCTGATGGTTCATAACAAGTAACATGTATACTACTCAAGCTAGGTATGACCAGGGAAATATTGCAATAACAATTGCAGCATATTTAGACAGCAACTATACTCAGACAAAAACGTTGAGCAATTTGGTACTAATGCATGGTAGTTTAGTAAGCTACATTCCATGACGTGACAGTTGCACATTTCACTGACAAATGAAGATCAATTAAATCCAGGTGTCTTAAACAATTCAAATGAAGATCAATTAAATCCAGGTGTCTAAAACAATTCATATGAAGATCAATTAAATCCAGGTGTCTAAAACTATTCATATGAAGATCAATTAAATCCAGGTGTCTAAAACTATTCATATGAAGATCAATTAAATCCAGGTGTCTAAAACAATTCATATGAAGATCAATTAAATCCAGGTGTCTAAAACAATTCATATGAAGATCAATTAAATCCAGGTGTCTAAAACAATTCATATGAAGATCAATTAAATCCAGGTGTCTAAAACAATTCATATGAAGATCAATTAAATCCAGGTGTCTAAAACTATTCATATGAAGATCAATTAAATCCAGATGTCTAAAACAATTCATATGAAGATCAATTAAATCCAGGTGTCTAAAACTATTCATATGAAGATCAATTAAATCCAGATGTCTAAAACAATTCATATGAAGATCAATTAAATCCAGGTGTCTAAAACAATTCATATGAAGATCAATTAAATCCAGGTGTCTAAAACAATTCATATGAAGATCAATTAAATCCAGGTGTCTAAAACAATTCATATGAAGATCAATTAAATTCATATGCTTTAGGCCTCTGAGAATTGAAAGTTTGGGTTACGCACATTTTATTCAGGTAACCCATTTCATTTTGTGTAACCTGTTACAAATATGTAAAATATCATGTAAAATATAAATGTTTTAATTTTTGTAAAAAAAACATTTTTTTGGGGGGGGGGGCAAGAATGAAAAATGGGTCACACAAAACTAGACTTGCAAGTGAAACGATCATCCACGCAATTTTCAAAGGCCTGTGCTAATCTGGTTTAAATAATGAGGGAAAAAAACATGGTCATTACATGGCGTCTTTTATTATCAAGACAGAAGAAAGAATGAACACTCGCCCTAACAGAGTAGAAATGTTTTGGGTATAAGAACAAGTTAAATGATGCTAACCACCCAACTCCAGGCCAGTTAGACATGTTTCAGTGTGATTATTATGTGTCATATAATACTAAGGTTTATTTTTTGAAGATTGGCCACAAATGTTGCACAGCTGTCATACACATATACACGTACCAGTAATGAGAATAAATGAATGAATGAATGAATGAATAATAAATGAATTTTTAACAACACCCTAGCACATATCGGCTATTGAGTGTCAAATAAAGGTAAATATTATGAATATGATAATTTACATTAAAATTAAAATTATATACTTAAATGAAAAAACACAGTGTAAAGAGCTGTGAAAAAAGAATACAATACAATTATACAAATATCGAAGTAATTAGTCGATAATCAGTGTGGTCCTTAACCATATGTAACCATAATTAAAATATACTGATGGAAAGAAATAAAGGATCACACAGATAGCAACAAGAAATAATGACTGCATCAAAAATCAATTCATATTGTCCGAAGTTGACTGGGAACATATAGGCAGCACATTCAACACCACAGACATTCAATCCCACATTACAACTTGGTATGAAATACAGACATTACTACGCTAGTAGTGAATTAAATTTGTCTACAATTTGATGTGTTCCCTTATTTCTTTCCATCAGTATATGTTGAGTGCTTGTTAAATAAAACATTCTTTTCTTTCTTCCCAATATCCCATGTCTTTGGTCCTCAAGTACTCGTAATGCAAGGTAATGTATACACAAGATTATTACATCAGCGTGATATTACGAACATTATGAAATTGTAATAAATTATTTTATTCTCCAGGTGAAAACATATGTGATGTCTTCCCTAAACTGTTTAGACTAGCATACATATACATGTATATTTACATGAAAGTGTTTGGGTTTTTTCCATGGTATTGTTTTATGTTGGAATTAAAACCTGAAGTGCTAGCTAACTTGAAAGTTATCAGAGTGTGTTTACAGTTAAGAGTTCTGAATTATGGTAATCTAGACAGGGCCACATCTGGTCATGGTTCCTTTAGTATGCAATAATATTTCTGTATATGTACCACACTTCATTCTACAACTATGCACATAATTCATTAGCATTGGTATTTATTGTTCAAGTTATATGTCTGAAAATAAACAAGAACTGGAGCCTATTTCACAAAAACTCTTTAAGTTTACTTTTGCTACTAGCTAGCAGTTGTTCCTGTCACATGTGTTTGGCATCGATGGCATGCAGAAAATGACATCATTACAGATGATGGATCATTTCAAGGACAAAAGAAAATGAAATATGTACATACTTCAAGCTACATTAGTTGTACTGTTAATAGTACAATGTAATATGAATTGTGCTTTACTTCTGGATTAATGTTTAGTGAAACATTAGGTTTACAATGTTTTGTGAAATTTCTCCCTGGTATGGTCAAATGATGTTTAGTGCCAGAGAATCCCACTGGGTTGTCTCACTGTAGCCAGGGTGGGTGGGTTTCAGCTCAGTGTTAGAGCAGGCACCCGAGATGTAATGAGTGTCTCACTGCAGCCAGGGTGGGTGGGTTTCAGCTCAGTGTTAGAGCAGGCACCCGAGATGTAATGAGTGTCTCACTGCATCCAGGGTGGGTGGGTTTCAGCTCAGTGTTAGAGCAGGCACCCGAGATGTAATGAGTGTCTCACTGCAGCCAGGGTGGGTGGGTTTCAGCTCAGTGTTAGAGCAGGCACCCGAGATGCAATGAGTGTCTCACTGCAGCCAGGGTGGGTGGGTTTCAGCTCAGTGTTAGAGCAGGCTCCCGAGATGTAATGAGTGTCTCACTGCAGCCAGGGTGGGTGGGTTTCAGCTCAGTGTTAGAGCAGGCACCCGAGATGTAATGAGTGTCTCACTGCAGCCAGGGTGGGTGGGTTTCAGCTCAGTGTTAGAGCAGGCACCCGAGATGTAATGAGTGTCTCACTGTAGCCAGGGTGGGTGGGTTTCAGCTCAGTGTTAGATCAGGCACCCGAGATGTAATGAGTGTCTCACTGTAGCCAGGGTGGGTGGGTTTCAGCTCAGTGTTAGAGCAGGCACCCGAGATGCAATGAGTGTCTCACTGCAGCCAGGGTGGGTGGGTTTCAGCTCAGTGTTAGAGCAGGCACCCGAGATGCAATGAGTGTCTCACTGCAGCCAGGGTGGGTGGGTTTCAGCTCAGTGTTAGAGCAGGCACCCGAGATGCAATGAGTGTCTCACTGCAGCCAGGGTGGGTGGGTTTCAGTTCAGTGTTAGAGCAGGCACCCGAGATGTAATGAGTGTCTCACTGTAGCCAGGGTGGGTGGGTTTCAGCTCAGTGTTAGAGCAGGCACCCGAGATGCAATGAGTGTCTCACTGCAGCCAGGGTGGGTGGGTTTCAGCTCAGTGTTAGAGCAGGCACCCGAGATGTAATGAGTGTCTCACTGCAGCCAGGGTGGGTGGGTTTCAGCTCAGTGTTAGAACAGGCACCCGAGATGCAATGAGTGTCTCACTGCAGCCAGGGTGGGTGGGTTTCAGCTCAGTGTTAGAACAGGCACCCGAGATGCAATGAGTGTCTCACTGCAGCCAGGGTGGGTGGGTTTCAGCTCAGTGTTAGAGCAGGCACCCGAGATGCAATGAGTGTCTCACTGCAGCCAGGGTGGGTGGGTTTCAGCTCAGTGTTAGAGCAGGCACCCGAGATGCAATGAGTGTCTCACTGTAGCCAGGGTGGGTGGGTTTCAGCTCAGTGTTAGAGCAGGCACCCGAGATGCAATGAGTGTCTCACTGCAGCCAGGGTTGGTGGGTTTCAGCTCAGTGTTAGAGCAGGCACCCGAGATGCAATGAGTGTCTCACTGCAGCCAGGGTGGGTGGGTTTCAGCTCAGTGTTAGAGCAGGCACCCGAGATGTAATGAGTGTCTCACTGTAGCCAGGGTGGGTGGGTTTCAGCTCAGTGTTAGAGCAGGCACCCGAGATGCAATGAGTGGTGGAAATGATTGCTCTAGATGGTTTTGGTTTTTTCTCTCATCCTAACCAGTTCTATGACTAAGACTATGGTATGTACTGTCCTGTCTATAAGGAAGTACATATAAAGATCCATTACTGCTTTTGAGCAAGAGTAAGTTATGTGGTGCTGCTAGGTTCACACCCCACCACCCCCCACCACCCCCACTCTCTGTCTTTATTTCTCTCTCTGGGGCGGGATGTAGCCCAGTTCTAAAGTGCCCGCCTGATATCGTTTAGTATCGATACCCTTCGGTGGTCCCATTGGGCTACTTCTTGTTCCAACCAGTGCACTACGACTGGTATATCAAAGGCCGTGGTATGTGCTATCTTGTCTGGGATGATGCATATAAAAGATCCCTTGATGCTAATGGAAAAGTGTAGCGGGTTTCCTCTCTAAGATTTCAAGTCAAAACCACCAAATATTTGACATTCAATAGCTAATGATCAATAAATCAATGTGCTCTAGTGGTGTTGTTAAACAAAACAAACTTTTAGAAAGTCTAGACTCAAGTCTCAAACAACATCTTGAGACTTTAACATCCTGGCAATGCCTACAAATGTGACATTAAAAAATTGAGTCTAAACTTGAGAATAGGCCCACGTCTCAAAATAACCACATGTTCGACATCAGAAAGCCATAGTTTAAAATGCATGTGTTGCATATTTAAACAAATATTTCTTTCTTTTCCATTCCAGCCAGTGTACAATACAAAAGCTGTGGTATGTGCTGTTCTTTCATAGTAAAAAAAAGTAAAGTTTGCTTTATTTAACGACGCCACTAGAGCACATTGATTTTTTATCTTATCATCGGCTATTGTTCTCTCATATTGTCAAACTTACAAAAATACCTTGCTGCTAACTGATAAAATTAGCATATGGGGCACGGGTGTTATTTTTTCTCACTCACTCTGGTTCATGTGTCCAATGACCTCGACTGATCACCCATGCTCTCCTTCAAACTCACCTGGAAAGTTTTAACCCTAGAAAACAAGAATGGACCGATTCAAAGAGATTTGTAGACCGGAACACTGAGCTTCTAAAACATACCCGGTAAATAACATGTAAAATATCATGCACTATTGTTCAAAACTCACTTCCTGATCTTAAACAACAAGCAGCCTATGCAGCCAGTGATTTCTTTATATACTTCACGGACTACATAATAATATGACCTTCACTGTAGGTATATCTGATAATAACTTATGAGTACCGGTATACATTTACATACGTATGTACATGCACGCATGCGTGTGTGCATGCATGGCACAGTATTAACTTGATGACAATAAGTGTGCATTATTCAATGGATTTAGTATCCTAGTTTTGCTCATAAGCATAAACTTATGATTTTAAAACTGTTGTTATAAATATTTATAAGCAGCACAAATAATACAAATCGAAATTTAGATAAATATCTTTTTTTGCTTTTTGCTCTTTTAATACCATATCTCATCTTTCATACTGACATAACTTTTGGTACACTGTACTTATATACATATGACATTTAACCCTAAATGTAAAGTTGCAATGTTTTGTGAATTTGGATCCTGACCTGCTGACTAAAAATAATTACTATTCATGGTTACTGACACGGAACTAAAGAGAAAACTGTATACATCATGAAGCACTTAGGCATAAAGTATTAAAAAAGAAAGGATTTGCTATTTGTGTAAACTGACTCACCATATTACTGGTAGCAATGGGTCAATATTAGCTGTGATTGTTTTAATTTCATGTTTAATAATTGTATCTGAAGAAGAAATGAAGCAATTAAAAAGGACAAAGTTAATATGGCTTAACACCGAGTCACTGTGCTTATTATATGGTTTGTTTAATATTTTCTGAAAGCAAATGAAGACCATTTGCACATGTTTCTTCATGCATTACAAAGGAGGTTACGGGCATTCCAATGTTTGCTGCAAAATATTTACAAATAAGGAATGTAAATTTGCTTAAGGGCTATAAATTAAGCCAATACATACTTTTGTTATTTATCAGTATCTTACATGGAATTAAACAAATCAAATGAGATGCCATACATTTATAACCAACAGTGACAGCACCGAACCAATGAATTTGTGGCTTGAAGACTTCAGTTATTATCTACCGTTGTTTTAATGGTTACACGTTTTATTACATACTTACAGATCTAGTCAATGAAATAAACAGTGTCTTGTGACCCATATATGAGTGTATATATACAAGTTATCACAATATACATACCTGGTAACCTCTATCAACTTTACAATCCCCATAACTTTTACTACATGAATTAAGTTCACTGACTGAGACACTGTTACACAATGAGTTTCAATGATATGAAAACAAAATGCAAAGTCAGCAACAAATTACCATGAATCTATAAAAAAAACAAAAACACTGTAGTATGTGCTGTGTGGGATGGTGCATAAAAAAAGATCCCATGGAAATATGTAGCAGGTTTCCCCTGAATGAAGGCATTGGGCCAAATTAACCAAGCCTGTTTTTTCTTAAACACAGGAGTTTAAGCATTGTAAGTGTGTGTGTACTTACAAACACAGGAGTTTAAGCATTGTAAGTGTGTGTAGTTACAAACACAGGAGTTTAAGCATTGTAAGTGTGTGTAGTTACAAACACAGGAGTTTAAGCATTGTAAGTGTGTGTAGTTACACACTTGTAAGACATAAACAGGAGTTTAAGCATTGTAAGTGTGTGTAGTTACAAACACAGGAGTTTAAGCATTGTAAGTGTGTGTAGTTACACACTTGTAAGACATAAACAGGAGTTTAAGCATTGTAAGTGTGTGTAGTTACACACTTGTAAGACATAAACAGGAGTTTAAGCATTGTAAGTGTGTGTAGTTACACACTTGTAAGACATAAACAGGAGTTGAAGCATTGTAAATGTATGTAGTTACACACTTGTAAGACATAAACAGGAGTTGAAGCATTGTAAATGTATGTAGTTACACACTTGTAAGACATAAACAGGAGTTGAAGCATTGTAAATGTGTGTAGTTACACACTTGTAAGACATAAACAGGAGTTGAAGCATTGTAAATGTATGTAGTTACACACTTGTAAGACATAAACAGGAGTTGAAGCATTGTAAATGTGTGTAGTTACACACACAGGAGTTGAAGCATTGTAAGTGTGTGTAGTTACACACACAGGAGTTGAAGCAATGTAAGTGTGTGTAGTTACACACACAGGAGTTGAAGCATTGTAAACGTGTGTAATTACACACACAGGAGTTGAAGCATTGTATGTAGTTACACACTTGTAAGACATTGTAAATGTGTGTAGTTACACACACAGGAGTTGAAGCATTGTAAGTGTGTGTAGTTACACACACAGGAGTTGAAGCAATGTAAGTGTGTGTAGTTACACACACAGGAGTTGAAGCATTGTAAACGTGTGTAATTACACACACAGGAGTTGAAGCATTGTAAGCGTGTATAGTTACACACACAGGAGTTGAAGCATTGCAAGCGTGTGTAGTCACACACACAGGAGTTGAAGCATTGCAAGCGTGTGTAGTCACACACACAGGAGTTGAAGCATTGCAAGCGTGTGTAGTCACACACACAGGAGTTGAAGCATTGCAAGCGTGTGTAGTCACACACACAGGAGTTGAAGCATTGCAAGCGTGTGTAGTCACACACACAGGAGTTGAAGCATTGCAAGCGTGTGTAGTCACACACACAGGAGTTGAAGCATTGCAAGCGTGTGTAGTCACACACACAGGAGTTGAAGCATTGCAAGCGTGTGTAGTCACACACACAGGAGTTGAAGCATTGCAAGCGTGTGTAGTCACACACACATGAGTTGAAGCATTGCAAGCGTGTGCAGTCACACACACAGGAGTTGAAGCATTGCAAACGAAGCATTGCAAACGTATGTAGTTACACACACAGGAGTTTAAGCATTGTAAACGTATGTAGTTACACAGGAGTTTAAGCATTGTAAATGTATGTAGTTACAAACACAGGAGTTTAAGCATTGTAAATGTATGTAGTTACAAACACAGGAGTTTAAGCATTGTAAATGTATGTAGTTACACACTTGTAAGACAAACACAGGAGTTTAAGCATTGTAAATGTACATAGTTACACACACAGAGTTTAAGCATTGTAAATGTATGTAGTTACAAACACAGGAGTTTAAGCATTGTAAATGTATGTATAGTTACACACACAGGAGTTTAAGCATTGTAAATGTATGTAGTTACACACACATGAGTTGAAGCATTGTAAATGTATGTAGTTACACACACAGGAGTTTAAGCATTGTAAATGTATGTAGTTACACACACAGGAGTTTAAGCATTGTAAATGTATGTAGTTACACACTTGTAAGACATAAACAGGCTTTGTAAATTCGGCTCTCTATGTCAAAATTACCAAATGTTTGACATCCAAGAGCTGATGATTAATAAAGCAATGTGCTCTAGTGGTGTCGTTAAACAAAATAAACTTTAACTTTCTTTTCATACAAAAAGAAGCCAGTAAATTGTGAATGAAATACCCTTCACTGGAGAAATTCCAGTTTTATCAACAACCAAGTACCGGAGAACCATTCTGGACTTTATTGACATGTTGTAACCTCCTGGTAATCTGACTGTTCTCAACTTACATTACATTTCAATACTTGAATGACCTCTGCAATATACATATATACAATGCACTGTTCTAGAATTTTACCTTTACACTGAGACGGACTCCCAGTGTATTTGTTAGATTTTCTAGTTTAGTGTCAGGGTAAAATATAAACAAAAAACAGCCTCATAAGTTATTTTGCTTGACATCATAATAGTTCAGATAATAAAACTATTTGCAGTTAGCATCATAAATTTCAGGCTGATGTAATAATCTATTTATCATGCATCCATCCATATGGCATACAAAAATCAGTTGCATAAATATTACATGATATCTTCTTGGCAGGCACCACAGCAATATGTCATGGTGCACACAAACTTGTGATGTCAGTAGTCAATAAGGACATGCAAACTTGTGGTTTGTGAAAATTATGTCATTAGTATATCTCTGATATTAGATTCAGTAATGGTATGCAGATGACTTAGTAACTATAACTTCACTGAAAACAGATTTTATGGTGAATACTAAATAAATAAATTATCACACTTATGCAAGTGCCAAATGAAACTTATGGAGCTTGTTTTCGTAAAATTCCTAAACAGCAGAATTTTATTTTATAATGAATTAAAATACTCATTATTATAGACAAAATAATTTCATAAGAACATAAATGATTTGTTATTTGCATTGGCTGGAAATCCATTTTTCTTTCCAAATTTCAAGATGGATGTAAATGCTAGAAAGTGACAAGCAGTTCTAAAAATTAATCTCAAAATTACGGTGTAACATTTCTAAACAGCATCGTGGAGACAAATTTGAATAAAAACATAAGATTTACATTATTTCGGTTTATGTGAGGAATTCTTTATATATTTGAAATACTGTCATTGAAATGGAAAGCAAAACCTGTTTGTGAAACTAAAAATAGAAGAAAAAAGAAGAGAGAAGCATTTTGAGCAGCATTTGTTTTCTGTCAATTTTGAGCCTTTGCACTGTATATTCCTTAATATCACTGTGATGAGGAGTTGGAAGTGGAGAAGGTATTTACCACTAAAAGCTACCAATTTACTATAAAGTCTACAGGTCATCTTAAATTACAAGAATCGTTTTATTCTGTCCTCATTTTTTGTTTTTTTAGCAAAATATACACTTAACCCCTCCACATCAGCCAATGACGGATAGTAGAATTACTACAGTTTTCCACCTTAATTGGGTTAAATCTACATGTAGGTACTGACAAATTGGTAAATAACATGTATACATGCAATATATATTCACTGACAAAATAATCTATCAAGTGACTATAAATCATCTATATAGACATAAAATTACAATAAAACCAATAATACATGTAGTAAACTACTATACAAATCAGATACCATGC